>NC_050452.1:46743150-47008183 GCF_903995425.1 Onychomys torridus
AGCTGCAGCTCTGAGTACAGATACAGATGCCAGGAGAGGTCACCAGTATTCGACACTTGGTTGTGTGCAAGGCTTTCCTTTCTCATCTCAACAGTTTTCCCACCACACAAAACTTTTTCTCTGGCCATGAATTTGAAGGAGAGCAGGGAGGGATTGTGGGAAGGTTTGAAGGGAGGAAAGGGAAGGGGGAAATGTTGTGATTATATTATAATCTCAAAAATAAAAATTAAAAAATATAAACATACTTGAAAGTGGAAAGAAATCTTTTATTCTCAAAGCTTTTTCCTTTTAGATAGTGCTGTCAGCAAACAATATCAGAAAACATTGTTTCTGAAAAGCTGTAACAAGTAAAAGATATTTTGAACGAAATGTTTTGAAGCATCACAATGGAACAACATATAAATACATTTATAAATAAAGCCTGTCTGGTTGAAAGGCGTTGGGGAGCAGCACACTTGGCAGTGACTTTGTAACCTGAGCCGGAATCTCTCATCCTTGGCTCTCTACTCACTAAGGCAAAGGCACCCCAAAATTCTAAGACTAGAAGGATAACAATATCCAAATATCAGGGAAAATAGAATTCTTATATTTTAAAACATCAAGTTAGTCATTAATGAGATTAGATATGCAAGTTCATTTATTGTATTATATTTTTATTGTCTTTGGTACATTGTATCATGATCATATTTATCTACCTTCCCCATATCCTCCAAGATTCCCCTCATTTCATATACACTCTATTTTATATCCTCATTAACATATTTTAACTGATCAAGTCTATATACCCTTGGGTGTGTGGCCATCCACTGGAGGCTGTTAGACCTAATAGGAGCCAGACCCTTAAAGAAAACAAATTCCTTCTCCTAGAAGTTCTGGATTACCACGAGTGCTCCAGCTAGAGGAGGGACTTTGCACCCAGCTTCTCCTCCAAGCTGCGATTTTTGCCTGGCTTGAGTATACACACATCTCATGCATGCTATCACACCTGCTGTTGCGTTCCTGTTCATAGCTGCATTGAATTCAGAAAACACCATTTCAAGGAAGCCCATTTATAAAACACGGTTACAATAGAGATGTTCTCATGTTATACAGTTCTGAAAATGCAGATGAACTAACATCCATGGTCACTAAGTTCTGCTTACATAGAGATGGTTTCAGTTAAAACAAACAAAAGTAGGTTGTATACGTTATTGTTTTATTTAAAATTTCATTCAACTTTAAAAAAAAATTCCAGTTTTATGCAATGTTATGTTACTGTAATGGGATGTTTTATATGCATTAAACCATTTTTGTGATCCCAATGGAATTATTGAAAAAAGAAAAAGGATGTGTAGCTAGATAGTGATGCTGAAATCCTTTTAGTTTAACTCAGCATGCTTGCTTGGCCTCTAGGGAACTCCTTCACAGGCAGAATTAAATGAACTTGTGGTCACATTTATTATAGAGCAGAGTTTACCAGGTAACCAGACATTTCATTTGCTGCAATCCTGAAAAGCTTTAGGGAAGATAGGATAATAGGTTTTTAACCTGAATGCCAGGGAAAAGATACTGTTTCATTTGTAATTTTACAAAGTTCTAAAGTTCAGGAGAAATGTAATCTTCAGATGAATATCAAAAATATTATTCTTCCTCATTATTAGTAAGCTTTAGATGATACATTTTATATCATTTATTTTAACACAGCAGTTATGAACTTATTGATATTTCATGTGCAATTACTATTTAATCACACATACATTGTCTTTAAATCAGAATTGAGGACTCATTGACTATTTATTTATTTAATCTTTTTTTCCTTCTTGACTTTGTATTAAACCTAGAGTTATTGAAATTCACAAGCACTAAACTACATCCCCAAGCCCTTTATTTATTTATGTTGTTTTAGGGCAAGATTTCTTTCACGTGTATAATATGGGGCAATACATGAAGTCACTTATTAAGTGTTATTTACCTTTCATTCTATCTTGATTTGGGTATACTTCCTACAGATTATTTAATGTTCAAGCTAAATACAGAGCTTATAGGTGAATTTATGTAACTTTCATCCTTTTCCATGGTTATAAAGGACTATAGGCAAAGTATTATGACTGCCCTTGCTAATGCAATCTATTTCTCCTTCCAAGTTGTCTCCTGTTGGCTGTATCTATTGGTACAGTTCTATTCTTCCCATTGGATTCATGTATTCTCACTAAACAAATCAAAACCAACATATTGTTTCTAATTCTGCCTCTTCCTTGATAATCTCTGTACTAAATATATTCCCTGCTGTTTTAACTTATATTTAAAATCATTAAACTCTTATATCTTTAAATGTTGTTTCTGGGGAATATTTGTTACTACTTACCAATTCTGAATTTCATTACAAGTGACCTTTATAACTTCTTGGTTATTCAGATATGTGGGCAGCTTTATACATACTGAAGTTGCACTCCAATTTACTCAGCACTCTGGAGCTAATAAATGTCACGTCCTGCTGTGAAAAGTCAACAGTTGATATAAAATGAATCTAGTTAGAGACCACAATAGGTGGCAAGATAGAGGTTATATGTGGATTGATAGCCAGGAATATTAAAATAGAGTCAAAGGGAACCATGAGCAGCTAGCTGACAATAGGTTTAGTACACTAAATGGGAGTCTCTCTCCATGCTCTACATAGCTGTTGTATTCCAGAGAGTCATCTGGTCTTCCCCTTTTAAATAGTAAACACATGTGCAATACAAATACAGTGAGCCATGAAACGGGAAGTACATGTGGAGGCACCAGGAACGTAGGGTTCTCTTGCTCTCTCTCTCTCATAATGTCTATTTCTATGTGCACAAGCAGTTCGAGTTTTGATAGATTGTTTATTTATACATATTCATTTATCAAGTTATGTAAGTACTCAAACTGACTTGAAAAGATTTCTGAATGTCATTGAATGCTTCACTGATCAGAATATCTTCAAATGGTTTTTGTTTTCCCATTAAACAGCAGCCTATGTGATTGCTGACAATATGAATGCTTGTTTCTGAAATGTCTACAAATGGAAAATATCCTTCGGTAATTACTTAAGTCTCAGAGGTCTTTATGAGGATTTTAAGCATCTTTGGAAACTCTCTCCCATTAAGGAAATAAAGAAAAATATTAAATTGTATCTAAATCGTTTCCCCGTGACGCCAATCTTTTATTCTGACTACAGTGAAAACTCAGAAGAGAGATTATATAATGTCTAACAACCACTAAAATCACATGGAAATAAGTAATGGTGCTGTTATAGTTCACAAATTTGAATCCAAAACAAAACAAAAAAACAGGAGAATATACAAAGTGTTATAAATTGAAAGTGATTATAGACAAAAACAAGCATGTAAATTCTTACAACAGATGCAAAGGGATATATATTTCCACTGAAAAGAGTCCTTGACAATTCTAGATAACTAATATACAGTAGGAGTGCTATAAATAATAACTTTGCCTTTGAACAAGGTATAATGGCTCAAGCCAGCAATCCCAGTGCTTGGGAAGCTAAACAGCGGAAATGATGTTGGTTACAGGCCAGCCCAGACTACATAATGAATTTCAGATGAGCATCAATTACAAAATGATGCATCATAAAACTATGTTACTTGTATTAAAGATCCATGACAAATGAGTGGATTTATATTTTCTTGCCAGTTTTTAAAGGCTAAGTTCTTATTGATAGTTATCTCTCTGCTTCCTCCCTCCTCTACCCTGCCCTCCCATCTCCTACTTCATCTAACACTCCCAACCCCCTCTCTGCTCCTTCCACCTATTATACTACTGTGTTCTATCTCCCCTGCCTTGAAAGGTCCCTCTACCTCCATCCTCATCCCCCCACTCCACGGCTCATAATTAGTTCATAATCCAACCCTCAGAGAGAAGATTCAGAAGTTCAGAAAATAAAAAACTGTGGCATTCTCAGCTCTAAATGGAACATCTATATCACAACCCACCCCGCAGGGCTTGGGGATCACCATAGAATAGAGAGCAAAAAGATTGGACAAGTCGTAAGTGGTGGATGAGTACAACACAAATGTTTTATAACACAACTTGGAAATTTCCCATATGAGCTCATCCTAATTGTGACAACACACACAAAGCTCAAGCCAGACAAATGCCAGCATGGGAGGAAAAGGTGTGTACAAAGCCCCGCCCCTACCTGAGAAACTATTGACAATTGACAGCTACTGGGAAATGGAGAGTCAGTTTTCTTTAAGGTTGTTACCCCTGGTTTACCATGCTCTACTGGTATACGCTAGGTTCATAAGCAGCATACATTGAGTTCAAAGGTTTTTCTTCTTCTTTTTTGTTTGGTTGTGTTTGTAAAAGAACACAGTAGGTCAGTGGGGAGGTAATAGTCGATCTGAAGATCATTCAGGGTGAATATAATCAAAATATACTGCATGAAAATCTCAAAGAATTAATAAAATACTGTGTTAAAATGTATTCCAAATGTGCCATGCTTTGTTCAAGTCCATGGGAGGCCTGCCCCTGAGTGGATAGGGAGAGAGGAAGATGGGAATCTGGGGAGGGGGTTGGGGGAGGAGAGGAAGAAGGGGAAACTCTAGTTGGTATGTAAAATAAATGAAAAAATGTTATTTAAATAAAATAAAATTTAAAAAGGAAAGACAAAAAATGGACTCTCTTTTCATAAAATGTATGATTTTCCCCTCCCTCTACAGAAATAGGCAAAAAACCTCTCAATGTGCCATGATCTCTACTTCATGCTACATGAAAAGCAGTTATCTCAGGTAAATGTGTATTCAAATGGTAAATAGGAAAGTTCTACAGAGTGTAAACGGAATACATATTCATGATTTTAAGATGCAAATATGCCTTAAGTGGGGTTGAAAATTTTTTAGCGATAAAGGGGGAAATGTATTACATTTAAAAAATGTATTCTGTTTTTTAAATACATATTCTAGTCTTTAATCTAAAGAAACAAATTTAATATAAAGAAATAAGTACATTATACCTATTATCCCACAACACTCAACATAATTCTGACACAAAATGTGTAGAGTTTTCTATAGATAAGTCAAGCCTTTGCCACACAACCAACTCAGAATATCTTTTAATTCAATTCAATTCTGATTCTTTCTACCTGGAGCTCATCTCAGTTCTTGTAGGTTGAGAGTTAAGGCAAACAGGGTTACCTCTAACTTAAAATGTCCATTACAAGCAGTAGGTTAACCCATACAATGCCCACCCCCAGTCTAAATGAACCTACATGATCTCAGTATGAAATTCACAAGTATTATGTGATTGAAAGATTAATTATACTTTTACTTTACATACTTTGAAAAACATGGCAAACATTTTAGGTGGGAATGAGGAGTGAAGGGAAATATTTATAAAGCTTGGATTGTTTTTGTTAACTCAACGTATCAGCAAGAAATACAAAGGTTCAGTGGATGCAGATGGGGTTGGTCAACAATGATCAAAAACATAAGCCAATATCCAATTTGCATTCAGTTCTAGACTAAACTCCATCATTACCCGACCTCATGACCTTGAACAAAGCACTGAATTTTTTCAAATATTATTTTCCTGGATAAATTAGATACCATAATCCCCATAGAATCAGAGTAGATGAGAAAAACTCTGTGAGGGACTTCTGAAAATCTTACACAACATACGAATATTTTGCTTAAAAAAATGAATGCTGAAAGCTTTGTGCACAGAAGGCATATTAGATAAACAAATTGGCATCTGCCTTGTTTTAGACAGTTTCATTATCAACAGCTTTAAAGTACAATGTAAGTACAATATTAAAAGAAGTGGAATGAGTTTCAAATTTTTCTAAAAATAGTAATTCCCAGGAACACTTAAGGCAGATGAAAAAACAGCTTAGTTGAAAGATGATGGCCTTGGAGCATAATGGAAAAGCAGGATACACAAATGTACTGTTCCTTGAAGGTGACATGACATAATAATAACATCTTTCACTTTCCCTTAATTTTAAAAAGCAAAACACAACTATACACAATTATGTAAAATCTCCCATGCTCATTTAAGGAGCCCTAACTCGGCTTCTAAATCATCCAATTAAATAGTGATTTACTTATTCTCAACAAGTTTTTTTTTTTTTTTTTTTTTTTTAGGGATTCTATTCATTTCTTGACCTGTGGACATAGTGCCTAGATTCCCTGATTAAAACAAGGCTGCAGTTAAAATATGATTATGTTCCAAATAAGGAAGCAATCAAATAAGCTGCCATGTAAGATAGCCAGTGTAGAGCATCCACAAAAGAGCAAAATAAACTTTTAGCCAATTACTTAGATTGCATGATGAGAAGTTTCTCATCAAAAGGGTCAGTTACAATATGTGTTCATATCCTCATGTCATCATGCATCAAAGTTTATGTGCAGTTCATCTTTGGAAACCACCCTCAGAGAAAATTTAAAAACAAAATATGATAATAATTTTTATATCAGCCTCCCATTTCCATATTACATAATACTCTGTCCCAGTCGTCATCTCTCTTAATTAAATGGCTCTGAATGAGTGGCTTTAGCTCATTAGAAAAAGCAGATCTCCCCCTAATATATCAAGCTCTGACACCCTGAAGACATTCAGCCCTGATGTCCACTCTGACACAGGCTATGTCTGACTGCCACTTTTGGTGCCTTGCTTGGGTGATTCTTTAGGGAAAGGATGGATACACTGCATCAGGTGGTACTCATGCAAAAGGAAACAGATTCCTGTGCTTAATAAAGTGAGTAGCACGACTCCAGAATCACACTAAATGAACTATATACAGTGTATGCATAAACCACTGCACAGTGTTTGCGAAGATACCAGGCCCACTATTCTTCACATGAGAATTCAACCCCATTTATATTAGATATTAAAAAGTTAAGTTTTCAGAAGGCTGATATTACTCCATCCTAATAATATTCAATATAAAATAAATGAAATAATAGAAATTTGTTTCTCTCCTATTCTTGACTAAGCCAAGAGATCACAGCTGGCTGAGGAGATGCCATTATTTCCTAGTGCTCACTTTAGAAGGTGACTGACAATGACGTTCAAGTCATTGGCTTCAGTCTGTGCCCTGAATAGACTAGAGACAAGAAAGAGGGAAGAGCTGTGTGACAAAAGCCAGGTAACTAACTTTGAAGGATGCCAAGATGGGACAGCTGACAGCTTGGATATGGCCTCTCTAATTTAAAAAAAACAGGATTTCAGGCAAGACAACTTCTACAAATCTTTCTCTTTGCTAATTTTTGAATAGGTATGGGTCACTGTGTTGGCAAGAGAGAGAACTGATAAGACTCTAGATTTAGTCCTGAAAAATTGTGAGCTTTTCCCTAAATCAGTCATTCTCATGATCCCTACCAGATCTGTAAGATTTGTAAGACAGTTTGTTGTTAGTAAAACTTCCAAAGTCTCCACAACTAGCACGGTGTTCATCCCCTACTATGAGAAATTCTGGGTTATGTAGCACAATGCCTACCAGGTCCCACAGATCCTGATGACACTTATGTGTGCCATTCCAAGTCCATTTTGGGTGTGCACATGGGAATTTAACTGATGAGCATGAAATTGGATTTTGCATTTCATCTACTTCAATATGTTAATTAACTCAGAGATAGACACATTCATAATGTATGCTTGGGCTGGGGATATGGCTAAAAGCATGGGCTGCTCTTGCAGAGGACTCAAGTTCAATATCAAGCACCCATGCCAGGAAGTTCACAGCCACTTGTAATGCCAGCTTCAGTATGTTCTGATGCCTCTGGCCTCTGTGAGCAGCTGCACTCACAGCATGCACACCCGCACGGGCACACACACAATTAACAATAATAAAATCAATCTCAAAATTTTTTATAGATTATTAATTGGTTTCTTCAAATTTTAATTTGGAAATAAAAAATATGTGTGTTTATACTGTATGTACATACACATATGCTCATATCCAGTGAAAAATTTGAAGTGTAGTGATCTCTTTGGTCTTCTTTGTAATATTTATATAGTAAGATTATTTAACATGAAACCTACATTTTCAACCAAATTTAGATATATAAATCAATATCAGTATCAATGATCATTTTGAATCACCATTAAAAGAAAGTAACAATGTTGTTAAGAATACATTATGGTGTTTCATCCAGAAATTAAAATAGAGCTACTGTGTGGTCCAGCAATTCTACTCACAGGCATCCCAAAACATTGAATCAAAGTTTTTAAAGTGTCATTTATACTTTTCTATTGACTGCAGAATTATTCAATACAGCCAAAGGGTAAAAACAGCATGAATATACATTAGTGGATGAATGAATTAAGAAAATGTACACATAAAGCAATACTGTTCAACCTTTTGAAAGAGAGAAATCCTGTAATGTGTGATGACAATGAACCAGGAAGATCAGAGCAATGCGCCAGAGTTTGTCCTTCTGATTCTATTCACACCATGAATGTAAAACAGTCAAACTCGCAGAAGCAGAGAGCGGACCAGTCGCTGCCTTTACTGTGAAACAGGTATAAAATGTCAAGGATAGATGGTGAGAAAGTTTTAGAATCTGCTACCCAACATCATGCTGTGGTCATTGTTTCTGGTTTGGGTCTGGTTAGGTTTTATTGTTAATTTCCTTTCAAAGGTTTATTAGTGTCCATTACTCAAACTTTTCTAGCTCTCCAGGAAACCGGCCGGTAAATGAAGCACAGTTGCCACCAACCACCCAGTCCTGTCCCCCACCACCTTGCTGTAAGATGACTGTCAAAAACACAACCCTGATCTCACACTCCAGCTGGCTTTCCTGACCCTGCCTGCTCAACCTGAGTCCTCAGTGAGTCACGGACAGCTTTTCACTCTAGCTGCTGCTGGTGGCTCTGGCTGCCTCTTGCCTGTTTCCTGTATGCAGCCCATGTTCCAACAGTATTGAACCACGAAAAGCACCCAACAATCCCTTCATGTGCTTGCCTGAAAAATATTTTTAAAAAGGAAAGAAAGAGGGAAATTATCCAAAACCTGAAAAGAAAACACTTCTTAATCACAGAAATTCCCAAGTTCAAGAACCCCTCAGACTTCTTTGTGCCATCAACATTCTCTACAGGATCAGTTTGATTCTTGGTTCTCTTTTTCTGTATAATAGCACTGCCAGGCCCCATGGACACAGACGGTTTCACAGGACTTACGGTCTATCCTGAGTCACATGTCCATTTTTAAGACACCTAATCATTTGCTGAGTAGCATCCATTATATCGCCATACCAACAACTGGGTAAGAGACACATTTGAAGAACTGTCACTCATCTTAATCTTCACTTTCCAGAGACTGAGTTGCTGCAGAATGCGGCACCGTCAAGTCTAAAACTAGGACAGGGCAAACCAGAATTGCTGGTCACCTGAGCCTACGGCCAAACAACTTTGTTTATGTTCATGTTTCCCCACTGGGGTCAACTTTTTAAAGTAATGTTTTCCATTGGCTTCAAGCACATAATACTTTTATGTAAAGTCGATGTAACTACTGGTTTTCTATTTTCAATGGACCGAGAGTTTCCTCAGGTCTGTGTATTCTGTGTATTGTTTCCTTATTGTTAACAGTAGCATTGCTAATAAAAGTTCCATAAATTCTTGACAATAATCTAAATACTCATTGAGCAGGAAAATTATAAGCACGTTGTGAATAAATTTGACTTGATCATACATGGAATATTACAAACAAGTAAAAGTGAATGCATCAGGAATACATATATTAAATCACTGAATGTAAGAGTCATCATGTATATTATAACTGGTACCTTTAAAAACACATGTAAAATAATTATTGAATAAATCTTGTCTTATGGGTAAGAGAAAAGGAGAAAGACATCTATTCTCAACCAGTAAGTGTTGGAGGGAGTTATTGTCATTCCCACAACCAATGCTACTACAATTACCGTTATTGTTATGATCAGTTACTGTCATTAAAAATTCGCTCATTTCATACCACCCACTGTGATAAGCATGCGACATCCATTATCACATTTAATTTTGTTTTTCATTTCTCTCTCCTCTTTGTAGGTGAAGAAAACAGTATAAAGAGACAATAAAGTGGTTTAATCAAGCCCATATATCCAGTTGCTATAGAAACTGGATTTACATGACGGTTCTACCTGGATCCAACCCCATATTTATTCAATATACTATATTGCTAGCCAATCTAATAATATGAATTATCTGTTAATGTGGATGCTATATATGGCAGGCTCTCCTGGGTGCAATCCCATGATCCTTGCCTCTTGGTGCTCACATGATTTTTTGCCTCTCCTTTTTGAGGTTGGTGTTAAGATCAGCTCATTGCTTCTAGCCAGTAGAATATGGTAAATATAAATAGATGCTACATTTTATCAATTCCATGTTCAAAGATTGTTTCTATAGAGACTCTCAGATACAACCCCTAAAACTAAGGATCTGGTCCCATAAGCACATGGTAACAAATACTGTCAACACTATAAGAACAGTTGGAAGCAGATTTTTCCTAGCTGGGTCTTCAAATGAGAGTTCATGACCCCTGACACCCCTATGACATCCTGTCAGCCTCAAACCAGAAGATTGCCCAAGCAGTGCCTAGGCTCCTGAGAAACTATTTGTATGACCATTTGTCATAAAGTAGTAGAAAACTTAAATATTGTCTTTTTCATTGCTTTTTTCTTTGGAGACAAGCTCTGAAACTGATTATAGAAGATGTATTTTATGTATTTGCAAAAGGGTTCAAATAGATTTTGCTAGAGTGCTTTCTGATTGATAATGTAATTATCATAATCACATTAAAAATTCAAAACTTTCTTAAATGTCTGAGGGTAAAAAGAAAAATATCAAGAATCTAAAGACTTCCTTTTAGACAACCCCCATGGGTTGTCCTCTGACCTCTACACCCACACCATTGAACACACACTTTCTCTCTCTCTTTCTATAATAGATAAATAAAAGTGAATTTTTTTAAAAAAGTAAAAAGACCTTCTTTCTGTGTAGTGCCCATCTTGACACTCAGTTGGTGGTCCTTTGAATGGATGCAGTTTTGACATGAAATGTCATAGCCACACTGTGGAAGAGAGGGGACCACTAATCCTCATTAAGCAGCACAGCTGTTTGCAGTCCCCACTATTCAGAAGCCCAGAACCTGTGCATTCACACATGAATAGCTTCTAAAGGTTAATTAAAAGCAGTAGGTGATAAAAATTTATAAGCTTGCTTATAATTTTTTAATGGCACCATTTCCAACCTTTGATGGTGGTCACTTAATGTACTATCCGATTCCAGATCCCAGATGCTCCAATCACCTTAAAGGAACTCAACAGACCACAGTGGCCTTGTCTTTTCTAGGATATCTTCTGTCAAGTTTTAAAACTTAATAGGCTTCTGGTTTCAGTGAGATACTCTATTTTTGTAAAGTCAGATCTAATATTATCACCCGTGATCCTTTTTTTTTTAACTAACCTTATCAATAATAAATATAGTGTTTATATGTTTACGTTTTTAGTAAACAATTAAGTGCCTAAAGCTTTGCATCTAAGAAAATGTCTAGAGTTTTTTTAATTCAGCCTCACTTGTTCTTACCTGTCCTCAATAACATTTTATATTATCAAAATATTTTCCAATCTAAATGATTCCTGCATATAGAAAAACAATTTTCAGATTAGTTTAAAATCAATATTGGCAGTAGCCTTAGTACTTGAAATAAGAAACATCAAATAATAAAATAATGTTAAGTAATAAAATAGTATTACCTTAGTAAAATTAATTTGTTCTGGCTCCCTCTAAGACTGAAAGAATAATGTAAGCTGGGTGGGGGGGGTGAATAGGTATTAGAGAATGTCTGAGATCTTTAAGGAAGTAACCACTGCTGTGGAAGAAAGAGATATTTTTCAATGTTGTAGCCCTGCTAAGGTGTTCATACTCCCAGAATAACCCCTTAGCCGTGCTCCTATAAACAAACTTAATGAAACTCATTGAGTAACAAAAAAAAAAAAACCCAAACAATTCATGAAAGTAGAAGAGCAGAAAGAGGACTAGCTGAAGAGAGGAGGTAGATCAAGAGGGGATAATGGGAATCATGACTGAAAATCATATACATCTGTGTTATATACATGTATGAAAGTTTCATAATGCAGTGCATTATTATGTATAACTAATATTTCCTAATTTAAAACTCCAAATAAATAAAAACTTGAACAACTATGTGGTTAGAAAATAAGCTCAAGAAAAAAACTGTCAACATTTCCTGTCCTTGCAGAAATGCAAATTAAAGCAACAATTAAAGACCATCACATTTTCATTAGAAGACACAAAATTAGTGATTGCTCAAAATATAAACAAGTACTTGCAGCAAGTGGTGTGCCCCACACTGTTGTTAGAAATGAAATGTGGGATAACTGCTTTGGAGAAACATTTGTTCATGTCATAGATCTATTCATATATGACCTATTCATTGTACTGCTAAGTATTTATGCAAAATGAAACCACATGTACAAGCACATATCTGCATGAAACTTTTCATAGAAGTTTTATTTATAATAATTAAAACATAAAATGGATCCAAATATTCCTCAACAGGCAAGTGTTATTCAAAAATTTTGAGGAATAACATTTTGCCATACTATATAACTTGAATGAATATTATATTATATATAATGAACTAAGACAGACTAAAAAGAATACTCCAACATCACTGCTTATATGATATTCTATAACATCTATCTAGTAAAATGACAGTGTTTGGTGGTTGCATGAGGATTGGCTGATTAAGCTAAGGGTTTGGGAAGAGACCCACAAAGCACCACAAAGACACTCTTGGGAATAATTGATATGTTCATTACGTTCATTACACTCGTGTTTCATTGTATAAAAAAGTCAGGTGTGCCAAAATTTACAAAGATTTGTATTTTAAATATGTGCACCTAATTTTATATTTATTACACTTCCATAGACTATTCAAAGAGCAAATTTTAAGTTAGAGAGAAAAAGAAACTTGACTCTACTTGCTTTTCTTGGGTTTAGTTATTCAGTAAACTGTTAGGATTACCCCATGTGTCTGGTGAGATAGAATGAGATTACATACATTTACATTCATATACACTCTGTGTGTGTGTATGTATATGTGCATATAAGTGGTTGGCGTATGCCTCTTTTGTCTTACTTTCTTGGCTGGTCCCTAAGCACCACTCTTTCATTTTTAACTATTACCATCCTAAGACAGTTTATAGTGTTAGAATTTCTTAAGACCACCTCAAAGAAACATGGGTATTTGTTTGGATTTGTGAAAGCAATCAAGAGTGAGATAGACCCAGAAAAGAAAGCATCCCATGTCCTCTTTCATATAAGGAAGCTAAAGGAAGTAGACCTTAATGCAGAATGGTGATTACTATAGATATTAGAAAGGGAGTAGAGACCTGGATAAAGGGAGGTTTGGTTTGTTCTATGTGCGTTGTACTCGTGTGTTGAAGGATAGCTCTGAATCTCATTTAAAGCATACAGTTAATGGACTATGGTGCTTTAAAAAAAATAGCCCCCAAAGGGAGTGGCACTATTAGGAGATGTGGCCTTATTGGAGTAAATGTGGCCTTGTTGGAGGAAGTATGTCACTGTAGGGACTGGGCTTTGAGGTCTTCTATGCTCAAGCTACACCCAGTGACACAGTTTACCTCCTAATTCCTGCAGATCAAGATGTAGAACTCCCAGTTTATTCTCCAGAACCACATCTGCCTCTATGCAATGATGATAATAGACTAAATCTCTGAACTGTAAGCCACCCCAATTAAATGTTTTCCTTTACATGAGTTGCTGTGGTTATGGTGTTTCTTCACATCAACCCAAATCCTAACTAAGATGGAAGTTGATACCAGGGACTGGGGTATTACTGCTATAGATCAGAAAATGTTTTTGTTTGAAGAAATATGGACCTCGGCTGCTTTTCTCCCTTGTCCAAAAAATTTGCCTGAGGCTAAAATGAAGAATTTTTGGATAAATTCTATTGGCAGAGGAAATCTCAAAACAGCCTAGTTAGTGTTAACTTTAATGAATATTTGTAATGAAAAGGATCAGCAAAGCATGGAAAAATATAAAACGTACAATTTGAGGAGAAGGGGAACACCAGAAAATGGAATGGAGCTAAGTCCTGTATTCAAGGAGATAAACAGATTAAGAAATGGAATAAAGGGAGTGGTGACCTCAGGGCAAGATCCCATCCAGCTAAGCTTCCAACTTGTAAAAAGGAATTAAAGAAAAGCTTAGAGCCTGAGGTGGTGGTGCATGTCTTTACTCCCAGAATTCCAAAGGCAGAGTCTGGTGGATCCCTGAGTTTGAAAATAACCTGATCTCCAAAGCAAATGTCAGAACAATCAAGCTTTGGCAATGAAGTAAATCATCAAAAACAGAAATCTGGTGAAGATGTAATTGAAAGAGGAGGCCATGTTCCAGCCTCAACAAGCAGCAGAACTTGGCAGCTTCAGCCATGCAATTCTGGCTTTAGGGTCAAGGAAAAAAGAAAGGGGTTATGGATAGAAGTAAGGGGTTATGGATAGAAGAAAGGGGTTATGAAATTCCATGACTAAGAAAATCTGGTGAGACCAGACATGTCTCATGGATGCCCCTGTATGGAGGCATAGAAAGGCCATTTCATGAAGGTGTAAAGGTGAAATCTAGATTGTCTTGGAGACCCCAAATTTTGGAGATGCCAGAACTGTGGGATACCTGCAGAAAAGAGCTGTTAATGAGGAGTGGAACTAGCCCAAGAGTGAGAAGTGTGTTACAGTCAACAAAATTGAAAGGAGTTGGAGATCTAAAGAGCATTTTGAAATCAAACATGGAGATGCAGAGTTTGGAGTTTGCCCAGCCAGTTTTCAGTCTTGCTTTGATCCAGCAATTCCTAACTATACTCCCTTCCCTACATTTTGGAATGGTAAGGTATATCCAATTACATTATATGTTGGAAGTGTGTGATCTGCCTTTTAATTTGATTTTATAGGGGATTACAGTTAAGAGATTTCATGAATTTCACAAGAGACTTTGAACTTTAAACTTTTAAATAAGTTTGGGACCATGATAGATTATGGGGCCTTTTGAAGTTGGACTGAATGCATTTTTCACTGTATAGCTACAAGCATTTGGGGAGCAAAGAGTGGAATGTGGTGGTCTGAAAGAAAATGGCACCTAAAGGGAATGATACTATTAGGAAGTGTGGCCTTGTTGGAGGAAGAGTGCCATTGTGGGAGTGGGCTTTGAGGTCTCCTATGCACAAGCTACACTCAGTGTCATAGCTCACTTCCTGCTTTAGAAATCGTAAGTCGGGGTCCCACCTCCAGACACAGGAAATCCTGGGAGGACCTGACCAACTTGGCCCATTTCCCGCAAATCAGCAGGCACTGCAGGAAGGCTCCCCTTTTCCAAGACTGTAGGCAGACACTGTAGTTTCCACACCCTGCCCCCACACCCATTTGCCTGAGACCCCAGCCATTTCCTGAGACTCAGAGACCAGCCCCCCAGTTTCCCTCTGCCCTGGAACTCCCATCCGGACCAGAGGTGAGTGCCTGGGGTTATAGCCAGAGAGGCAACTGCCCCTAGGTCCCACTGCTGGACACAGGCCATCCCGGGAGGACCTGACCAACATGGCCCCAGTTTCCGGATAATCGGCGGGCCCTGCGGGAAGGTCCCCCTTTTCAAAGACTGCAGGCAGAAACTGCAGTCTCCACACCTGCACCCACACCCATCTGCCCAAGACCCAAGCTACTTCCTGAGAATCAGAGAGAAGCCCCCAGCTTCCATCCTGCCCTGGAACTCCCATCTGGACCAGAGACCAGAGGAACTCCCATCTGGACAAAATAAGGAGACCCCAGGGACTTCCCAAGACTCAGAGTCCAGCCCCCCCCAGCTCCTATCTGACCAGCACTCTCATCTGGACCAGCACTCCCATCTGGCCCAGAGCTTCCATCTGGACCAGAGAGAGGCTCCCTAAATCTGTCAGCTCTCTCTGGACCAAGTACACTGATAAGACCAAGAACGAACCCAAGAGGAGATGGGCAGCCATCAAGGCAGAAGTACATACAACAAAATAAAGAGCAATACGGCATCACCAGAACCTAGCCCTTCTCAAACAGCTAGACCAGAACATCACAGAATGGAAGAAGAAGAAGAAAACAACCTTATATGTAACATCATGAAGAGGCTAGAGCCTTATATAGAAGAAATCAAAAATAAAGTAGAGGAACAGACAAACAAAAAATGGGAAGAACGCTATAAAAAACTAGAGGAAAGGACAATTAAAGCAGAAGAAAAAAATAAATCCTTGAATGAAAATCATGAAAAAGCAAGGGAGACAGTCCAAGATCTGAAGAGGGAAATAGAAAAAATAAAGAAAACACTAGCAGAAGGAATGCTAGAAGTAGAAAATCTGAGTAAACAAACAAGATCTTCAGAGGCAAGTATAACCAACAGAATGCAAGAGATGGAAGAGAGGATCTCTGGTGTTGAAGATATGGTAGAAGAAATAGATTCATCAGTCAAAGAAAACACTAAAACCAACAAAGTCATGACCCAAAATGTCCAAGAAATTTGGGACACCATGAAAAGACCAAACCTACGAATAATAGGGATAGAGGAAGGAGAATACCCACTCAAAAGCACAGAAAATATATATAACAAGATCATAGCAGAAAACTTTCCCAACTTAAAGAAGGAAATGTCTATGAAGATTCAAGAGGCGTATAGAACACCAAACAGACCAGACCCCCCAAAAAAGTCCCCTTGCCACATAATAATTAAACAACTAAACGTACAGAATAAAGAAAGAATATTAAGGGTAGCAAAGGAAAAAGGCCAAGTGACTTATAAAGGCAAAACCATCAGAATAACACCCAAATTCTCAATGGAGACTTTGAAAGCCAGAAGGACCTGGACAGATATAATGCAGACACTAAGAGACCATGGATGCCAGCCTAGACTAATATACCCAGCAAAACTTTCAATCATCATAGATGGAGTGAACAATACCTTCAAGACAAAACCAGATTAAACAATACTTATCCACAAACCCAGCCCTACAGAAAGCACTAGAAGGAAAATTCCAACCTAAGGAAGGCAGATACACCCATGAAAACACAGGCAATAGATAACACCACAGCAGTAAACCCCAAAGAAGAGAAGTACACACACACTACCACCAAAAAATAAAAATAACAACAAGAACGAACAATCACTGGTCATTAATATCCCTTAATATCAATGGACTTATTTCACCTATAAAAAGACACAGACTAACAGAATGGATTCGAAAACAGGACCCATCTTTCTGCTGCATACAAGAAACACATCTCAAATTCAAAGACAGACACCTCCTAAGAATAAAAGGCTGGGAAAGGACTTTCCAATCAAATGGTCTTAAGAAGCAAGCTGGTGTAGCCATCCTAATATCCAGCAAAATAGACTTCAAACTAAAATCATCCAAAAGAGATGATGAAAGATATTACATACTCATTGCAGAAAAGATCCTCCAAGATGAAGTCTCAATTCTGAACATTTATGCCCCAAACACAAGGGCACCCACATATGTAAAAGAAACATTATTGAAGCTTAAATCACATATAAAACCCCACACATTAATAGTGGGAGACTTCAACATCCCACTTTCACCTCTGGACAGATCAGCCAAATTGAAACTTAACAGAGACATAATGGACTTATCTGATGTTATGGCTCAAATGGACTTAATTGATATCTACAGAACATTCCACCCAAACAAAAAAGAATATACCTTCTTCTCAGCACCCCATGGAACCTTCTCTAAAATCGACCACAGTGGCCAAGTATGTGGTCGATTTTAGAGAAGGTTCCATGGGGTGCTGAGAAGAAGGTATGGCCACAAAGCAAATCTCAGCAGATACAAAACAATTGGAATAACCTCCTGTGTTCTATCAGACCACCATGGTTTAAAGTTAGATTTCAACAACAGAAAAAACTACAGAAATCCTACAATCTCATGGAAACTGAATAATGCTCAACTGAATCACCAATGGGTTAAGGAAGAAATAAAGAAAGAAATTAAAGACTTCCTAGAGATCAATGAAAATGAATACATCACAGAGCCAAACTTATGGGATACTATGAAAGCAGTGCTAAGAGGGAAATTCATAGCACTGAATGCCCATGTAAAGAAGCTGGAGAAATCTCAGGCTACTGACTTGACAGCACACCTGAAAGCCCTTGAACAGGAAGAAGCAAAGTCTCGCAGGAGGAACAGACGCCAGGAAATTATCAAATTGAGAGCTGAAATCAATTAAATAGAAATAAAGAGAACAATACAAAGGATTAATGAAACAAAGAGTTGGTTCTTTGAGAAGATCAACAAGATAGACAAGTCCTTATCCAAACCAACCAAAAGACAGAGAGAGAGCATCCAAATTAACAAAATCAGAAATGAAAAGGGGGACATAACAACAGACAATGAGGAAATCCAGAGAATCATCAGGTCATACTTCAAAAACCTCTACTCCACAAAACTGGAAAATCTAAAAGAAATGGATAATTTTCTGGATAGGCACCACATACCTAAGTTAAATCAAGACCAGATAAACCATTTAAATAGTCCAATAACCCCTACGGAAATAGAATCAGTCATTAAAAGTCTCCCAACCAAAAAAAGCCCTGGACCAGATGGTTTCACTGCAGAATTCTACCAGATCTTCAAGGAAGACTTATTACCCATACTCTTTAAATTGTTCCACACAATAGAAGCAGAAAGTATATTACCAAACTCCTTCTATGAGGCTACAATTACCCTGATTCTTAAATCAAACAAAGATGCAACAAAGAAAGAGAACTACAGACCGATCTCCCTCATGAACATTGATGCAAAAATACTCAATAAAATTCTGGTGAACAGACACCAAGAACACATCAAAACAATGATCCACCATGCTCAAGTAGGCTTCATCCCAGGGATGCAAGGGTGGTTCAACATATGAAAGTCCGTCAATGTAATACATCATATAAACAAACTCAAAGAAAGAACCACATGATCATCTCACTAGATGCAGAAAAGGCATTTGAAAAAATCCAACACCCCTTCATGATAAAGGTCTTGGAGTGATCAGGAATACAGGGAACATAACTAAACACAATAAAGGCAATCTACAGCAAGCCAACAGCCAACATCAAATTAAATGGAGAGAAACTCAAAGCAATACCACTAAAATCAGGAACAAGGCAAGGCTGTCCCCTCTCCCCATACTTATTCAAAATATTACTTGAAGTTCTAGCCAGAGCTATAATACAACATAAGGAGATTAAGGGGATACAAATTGGAAAGGAAGAAGTCAAGCTCTCCCTATTTGCAGATGACATGATAGTATACATGAGTGACCCCAAAAAATCAACCAAGGAACTGATACAGCTAATAAAAACCTTCCGCAACATAGGAAGATACAAGATCAACTCAAAAATATCAGTAGCCCTCCTATATACAATAGACAAACAGGCTGAGAAGGGAATCTGAGATATATCACCCTTTACAATAGCCACAAATGATATAAAATACCTTGGGGTTACGCTAACTAAGCATGTGAAGTATCTATATGACAAGAACTCTAAGTCCCTGAAAAAAGAATTTGAAGAAGATGTCAGAAAGGAAAGATCTCCCATGCTCATGGATAGGCAGGATTAACAGTAAAAATGGCGATCTTACCAAAAGCAATCTACAGATTCAATGCAATCCCCATCAAATTACCAACACAGTTCTTCACAGATCTGGAAAGAATAATACTCAACTTCATATGGAAAAACAAAAAACCCAGGATAGCCGAAAGAATCCTGTACAATAAAACAACCTCTGGAGGCATCACAATCCTCGACCTCAAGCTCTACTATAGAGCTACTGTAATAAAAACAGCTTGGTACTGGCATAAAAACCGACATGTGGACCAATGGAATCGAGTTGAAGACCCTGACATTAACCTGCACATCTATGAACATATAATTTTTGACAAAGAAGCCAAAAATGTACAATGGATAAAAGAAAGCATCTTCAACAAATGGTGCTGGCATAACTGGATGTCAATGTGTAGAAGGCTGCAAATAGATCCATATCTGTCACCATGCACAAATCTTAAGTCCAAGTGGATCAAAGTCCTCAACATAAATCCAGTTACTCTGAACCTGATAGAAGAGAAAGTAAGAAGTACTCTTGAATGCATTGGCACTGGAGATCACTTTCTAAATATAACACTAGTAGCACAGACACTGAGAGAAACAATCAACCAATGGGACCTGTTGAAACTGAGAAGCTTTTGTAGAGCAAAGGACATAGTCAATAAGACAAAGCGACAGCCTACAGAATGGGAAAATGTCATCACCAACCCCACATCTGATAGAGGGCTGATATCCAGAATATATAAAGAACTCAAGAAATTAGATATCAAAATGCCCAACAGTCCAATTAAGATATGGGCTATAGAACTACAGAGAATTCTCCACAGAGGAAGTTCAAATGGCTGAAAGACATTTAAGGAATTGGTGAACATCCCTAATTATCCAGGAAATGCAAATCAAAATGACTCTGAGATACCATGTTACACCTGTCAGAGTGGCTAAGATCAAAAACACAGAAGACAGCTTATGCTGATGTAGATGTGGAGCAAGGGGAACTCTCCTCCACTGCTGGTGGGAATGCAAGCTTGTACAGCCACTTTGGAAATCAATATGGCGCTTCCTTAGAAAATTGGGAATCCATCTCCCCCAAGACCCAGCTATAGCACTCTTGGGCATATACCCAAGGAATGCTCAATCATACCACAAGGGCAGTTGCTCAGCTATGTTCATATCAGCATTGTTTGTAACATTCAGAAACTGGAAACAACCTAGATGCCCTTCAACTGAAGAATGGATAAAGAAAATGTGGTACATATACACAGTGGAGTACTACTCAGCAGAGAAAAACAATGACATCATGAGGTTTGCAGGCAAATGGATGAATCTAGAAAAAATCATCCTGAGTGAGGTAACCCAGACTCAGAAGGACAAACATAGTATGTACTCACTCATAGGAGGATACTAGATGTAAAACAAAGATGACTAGACTGCTACACAACTCCAGGGAGGCTACCTAGAAAATGAGACCCTAGGAAAGACACAGGGATCATCCAATGAAAGAGAAATTAATGAGATCTACATGAACAACCTGGACTACAGTGGGAGTAATGAAGGGCAAGATTTGAGGGAAAGAAAGCTTAGGAGAGCAGGAGATCCCAGCTGGGATCAAGAACAGAAAGGGAGAGGGAGGAATAACAGACCATGTTAAATGAAGACCACATGAGAACAGGAATAGGCAGAGTGCTGGAGAGGTCCCCAGAAATCCACAATGATATGTCCTCTGTAGACTGACTGCTGGCAATGGTCTAGAGAAAGCCTGATCTGACCTAGTCTGGTGATCAGTTGACTAAACACCCTAACAGTCGTGCTGGAACTCTCATCCAATAACTGATGGAAGTGGATGCAGAGATCCTCAGCCAGACCCCACGTGGAGCTCCAGGTGTCCAACTGTTGAGAAAGAGGAGGGACTGCAAGAGCCTGAATTGTTGAATTCAAGATTGCAAATAGCACAGGGATAAATAGCCAATCAAATGGAAGCACATGAATTATGAACCAACAGTTGTGGAGCCCCCAGCTAGATCAGGCCCTCTGGATAAGTGAGACAATTGAATAGCTTGATCTGTTTGGGAGCTACCCAGTCTGTGGGACCAGGACCTGTCCTTGGTGCATGAGCTGGCTGTTTGGAACCTTGGGCTTACACAGGGACACATGCTCAGCCTGGAAGGAGGGGAGTAGACCTGCCTGTACTGAATCCACCAGGTTTAAATGAATCCCCAGGGGTGTCTTCTTCTTGGAGGACATGGGAATGGAGGTGAGGGGCTGGGAGAAAGTTGGGGTGGGGGCGGGAGGGGGAGGACAGGGGAACCCATGGCTGATGTATAAAATTAAAACTAAAACTAATAATAATAATAAAGAGGTTATGCGAAAAATAAAACTCTGGAACAGTAAACAATTAGCAGTTGCCAGTACTTTGGAGAAGATAGTAAGCAGGATATTTAGAGAAATAACCTTATTCTGCATGATTATACAATGATAGACATCATTATATATTTCAAGATATATGGAGTAGGTAATATTAACATTGAATCTTAATGAATACTATAGAGTGTGGGTGATAGTGGATATCAATATAGTTTCATAGGTGTTAGTCAATGCACCAGGATGATGTATGATGTTGGCACCTGAGAGGGCTCCATGTATTGGAAAAAATGTATGGAATTTCCAAGTATTTGAGATTTTTTTTTCCTCAGTTTTTATGTGGAATTAAAGTGTTCTAAAACGATAAAAACAATATGTCTTTCTAAGTGTAGTGGTTCATGCATGTAATTTCAGCATTCGGGAGTTTGCGGGAGGAGGGAGTATGCTTGTTTTGAGTCTAGCTTGGCTTCCAGAGTGACACCTTTTTCTAAAGTCCCTCGACACAAATGATTGTCTTTTTTTCGTCATTATAACTTGAGTAATGGGCTATAAGTGTTATGGATAAATGACTCTTATTGATATAGGTCTTACCTAACAGTAAACTATATACATTGCAATGGATGTAGAAGTTGAGATGTGAAATTCTTTAGATTGTGAATTTTGGCTATTTATCTAACCTTCCTAAGCCTAAAAGTAGTAGTTAATTAAATACTGCCACTACCTTTGTGATTTTGAAGCCTTTTAAATCCAAAGATTAAGAAGTGAAAGATCTTTCAAAGAATGAGGTAGGGAAAGAGAGAGAACAGAAATGGAGACACACACAGACACACACATAGAGATACAGATACAGAGACAGACACAGAGAGACAGAGAGACAGAAACAGAGACAGAGAGAGATGGAGACAGAGAGAGAATGTGCTGCAGTAAAGAATAATTCTTCCTATTCCATTTTATACTGTGCCAATACAAATGGAAGTATCCACCAAAAACTCAATAAAAAAACTAAACCTTTATCAATAGTGGACATTTCAAATGCTTGATTTTTGCCAGTTGTGGTGATGGCAAAAGAGATGGGAGATCTGTGTGATAAATGGAAGAAAGTTCCTGAACTGGTAAATGATGGTATGGGTGGAACTTGCACTTGGTAGAAACTTTGGTTAGTAGAACTAGCTTGTGTGCACCTTTCTTGGGAGATGTTACTTCCAGAAAACTGTGTTTGAGCTTGTGCTGGGGCACCCTGCACAGTTTTCCCTCAGCAGTTCACTCACCAGACAAATCCTCTAAAGAGAAAGGAGTTTGTAGATATGTAACAGCATGCTCTCTGGAGAATGGGCCCTGATTTGTGGGAGTTTTACAGTTTTTATGGTGCAAATACTTCCATCAGGAGGATTTTCCCTTCTCTGAAGTCATCAGTCAGATGCAGTTGGGATCTGATTCCTGTAACTGGCTTCTTGGAGCTGATGTTGTTGGTCTAAGCATGCTACTGCATGAGAAGATCCTTTTCCAAAAACAGGATGGGAATTCCTTATTTTATTTTGTAGAACCTACTGTTTTTGTTTTCTGATACAAGTTATTGACTTTATTTCACACACTTAAATATTTTTTTTCACTTTCTCTTATTATGTTTCTTCCCATGAAATTCCTGTTCTGCTCTCTCTGTATTATGTCTAGTGTGCCTGCTCCTGCACCCCCTCCTCCAAGGAACCTCCATTATTTTATATCTTCTGCTAAAGCTAATATGTAATTTAGCTGTCAGGTGGCTAATTGGAGCTAGTCTAATTATGGCTGTCCTGAACAGGAAACAGTGGGTAGAGGTCAGACCACTAATGACTTAGAATAAAGGGCTGGGTTCCCTGATGCAATGCAGTGTCAACATGATCTAAGAATATCTTACCAAGGTATTGAGCAGAACACAGGGTGGGTGCAGGGAGCACTTCAAACATGAAACATGCATTACAGCATCAGGGTAATTAACATCAGTACTAAATATTATTGTAATAATTTTATGTGTTAGAAAGTACAGGAAACGTTACTGTTTTCAGATAATTGAATTCTGAAGTTTTCATCTCCTACAGACGTGGCAGGTTTTGACACATTACTGATAGATGGAGTTAGTCTGTGTAAAAGGACTGAATTCATACTTCTAAAAAATTGCTTGCATAGTCTGCAGAAAATGTTCCTTTAAGGTACAGCACAACTCAGATGCAACAAGATGAAAGAAAGGGGAATTCTGGGACATGGCACAGACGTTAAACTCCTCTCCTATTTTTCCATACATTTTCCACTTGATTTATGCATTTTATACATGCATATCTTGATTTATTATGATTCTAAACTTGGAAATCATTGCCATCATTGAAATCAGCTGAGCATCCATATTTCTCACAAATGCCTCCTTTTTATTTTTTTCTCTAGAAACAGGGTTAAGTTTGTTGCAAAATCTTTATCTGTCAAATGCTCAAAGATATCTGGTTATAAATAGATGCATATCTATTAGTAAAAATACAGGAGTATTTTAAAACATGTGTGGGGGAGAGAAAAGGGAGGGAGGAAGGGAAGGAGGGAGAGAAAGAAAGAGAGAGAGAGAGAGAGAGAGAGAGAGAGAGAGAGAGAGAGAGTATCTGTATCTCCGTAAAATATCTAAATCCCTTTAGATGAAAAAACATTTAGTGTTAAAGAGAAATGTATAAGTGGTTCAAAGAAAATAATTTCTTTTGTTAAAAAGTATGCTTTATTTATCACATGTGGTAATGCTACTGAAAGGCTCTCAACAGATGATTATCATTCTCCTATTATATTGTTTTCTCTTCAAGGAGTATTAAACTAACTTTTTTTAGCATCTTTGTAACAAGGAACTTTAACATAATGACATAATTTCCACTCTAGTCACTTTCAAGAGTATGGATATTTCTGAGTCACATATAGAGGGCTTATAAAAAATCTTAATGAATCATATATTAAGGAAAGTAAAAAATTTCTTGTGCATAAAATTGTGTATTTTGGTAATTATCCTACAATTGAAGAATATGACTGGTAGGAAGAAAAATGAACAGATAAGGGTTTAAATAAATAAAACATCCCTCTTCTTTATAATATCTGTCTCCATGCTAATCATTATGACAAATGGACTCATTACTTGGTTCAAATGAACACATTTCCAACATGATTTCTTACTGACCTTTTCTATTGAACTCTCAGAAATACACAAGACTCAATGCTAATGAATATTTATGTCCCGCACAATCTCATGGGGTGAGTATGTCATTAGTGAGAACATGGAACTTTCTCTGACTTCCAGGATAAATGTCAATAAAACTAAGAGCCTCATGAAATGGGAAGGCCCACCAACGGCTTTCCTGGTGAGGGGCCTTAGCTGCAGTTGTTCCAGGAATGTTACAGCCTTATAGTGGATTACAGAAAACAGCTGCAAAATTCAAAGGCCTGCCCTTCTAAGACAAGCCCATCACTATTTCATTGGAATTTAAGATTGAATCAGTTATAATAAAGAAAACCAAGTCAGCAGACTGGGAAGCAGGTATTTGTGGTCTGCAAGAGGAAATGGTACTGGAAACTCCAAGTCTGAGGCAAAGGAGACAGCTCGCTCTGAATGACCCTTGTTTTCTGTCAATGGCTGTTGCTTTGCTTTTCACCTGAACTTTTTTTTTTTTTTTTTGGTTTTTTGAGACAGAGTTTCTCTGTGTAGCTTTGCACCTTTCCTGGATCTTGCTCTGTAGACCAGGCTGGCCTTGAACTCACAGAGATCTGCCTGCCTCTGCCTCCCGAGTGCTGGGATTAAAGGTGTGTGCCACCACTGCCTGGCTTGCACCTGAACTCTTAATATTAAATTTATGAAAGATTAGTTCTATTGCTCTCTCTGCTTCTTCAGAGTGGCTTTTCTATAAACCACACTTCACATAGACTCTATGCCTCTTGAGAGATATAGAGAAAATAAAGCATATCTTCCAGTTCCTTAAGGTCTCATTCATATGGTATTGTCCACCGTGGTTTGGCCTTCTTGATTCTCTTCCTCTGTTTATTCATTAGGTTAAAGCCTCGTTTGGGCATGCGATCTTTAGGACTTGTTGGCTCCTGCATAATGAGGAAATAGGGATGTGGAATCAGGAGCACATTAGTTACTTCTGCCTCAGGTGAACACAGTACTGGACAGAAAAAAACTTAAAGGCAGACCTATCTATTTTTGTTTCATAAGATTTCAGTCTCTCATCGTGGAGAAAACAGGCAGTTAACTTTGGGGTAGATGGAGTGTGTGATAGAGTCTGGACACATGACAAAAGATCAAGAAACAGGGAAACAGGCTGGAACCAGGCACTGACCAGAATCTTTAAAAGCTCACACATAGTAATGACTTCTATCAGCTAAGCCATGCTTTGTAAACATCCACAGCTTCTCAAAGCAGTCACCAGACAGGGAACAGGTGTTTAAAATGCAAGCTTATTGGGGAAATATCAGAGTCACATCACAACAGGGAGGAGAGAACCCTGGACACAAGGGCAGGTTGTCCCCGGGACTTGTAATGCTCCAGCTGAGCCTCTACTCCTAGTTCTCTTTCTCATTGGTTGAGTGTTGTTGGGTTTGAACTCCCTGGCATGTTTAGGTTGTATCCGAGGTCAGAATGGCAAATCCACGGATGCTCAGAGACCTGTGGGCAGAGAGGTAGAGAACTGATTCTGGAGCTAAGAAACTCCAGTAGTCGGAGGCCATGCAGCTCTAGCTGATTAAGCATGAAGAACAGTAGCCTTATTAGCTTCTGCACGGATCTCCTTCTGTCTGACACGAAGAATCACTGTTACCTCTTCAATGCACATTCCCTCCCGCCCCCCTTATAGCTCTGTGACACTTTTCACCTCAATTTCTCTCTGGTAACATGGGGATAAACAATTCTATGTGAACAAAGCTGCCAGGTAAAATACAGTAAGCAGTTAAATTTGAATTCACTCAAGCAGCATGTAATCTTTAATATAGGAATGTAGGATGCAGTATTCAAGACACACTGAAATGTGTGCTGTTTTGATCTAACTCAGATTGAAGTGCTATTTTCATTCTGTGTCTGAATATTCTGACTATACACAATCACACTTTAAATAATAATGATTTATTTCAAAACTATAGTAGTATGAACAATGACACTGTTCTAGAATCCACATTGTACACGGAAATATTGCTTTTTAGAAAGACTCCTGTCATAGAGGACGTTTTGTGCTTCAATATTCTTGCATGTAAAACACATATGAAGGGCAAACCTTGGGAGTTTACTGACAGAAATTTTAGGAGAAAGTGGCCCTAATATGTCAAACAAAAGATACATTAAATGTTTTTATTTCCAATTTTTAATTTAAATAGATGATTTCTGACTGGCAGTTCAAGTATATTTGTGCACATCTTTATTTGATTCCTGGGAAAACATTGAAGAACAAATGCTGCCCATTTTTTGAGATGTATACATTTATGGCTATTCTCCCACAAATTAACTCAATATTCAGTCTTTTTTCTAGCTACATTTATATTATTTATATTAATTTATATTTATATTAATTAAAACAAATGTCACTTGTACTGGTTATGGTATAGTTATTGTTTAAGCTCAGTAAATAAAATTTCTATCATTAATTTTGGTTTAAGTTTGAAAAGAATATGGATTCCTGGCTTTCTAGGTAAATATCCACCCACATTATCTACATCCATAACTCTATGCTGTTTGTTTTCTTAAAGAAGTGCTCCTAAGTTTCATAACACAGTTAGCACTGTGATTGAATCTAAATCCTGGGCCTCCTCAGGAACAATTCTTCACTGTGTCACTGGTCTAGTTTGTATGCATAAGTCATGCCCAGACATTGTGCTGGAGACAGCACGTATTTCTGAAATGCTGGTCACCAACTTCAGCTGCAGACCATGGTGAGTGAAAGTGTAGATCAGTCACAGCCACAGCCACCTGGATCAGAGGCTGGCATGGAATCCATCATGCTTAATTCTGCTGTCACTGTAAAGTAGGCCAGCACCGCCAAAGAAGGAAATAGAAATTAAGTTGGGTTCTGCTTTAAGCCACCCCCCCCCCCCCCCCCGACACACACAGAGAACTTACAGCACTTTTGTTTTTTTTTAGAAACTTTACCAAATGCTCCTTACACACCCTGAGGGACTGAGGTCACAGGACAAAGCATCACATTTAGATAGGGAAAGACAAGTGCCTTCACAGAGCCACAGCCAACGTCAGCCTCGCCAGGACAGGCTTCTCTGTCAGTCAGATGTAAATCTCTGCTAAGATGTGCATTTGGCCATTTGCCTTCTTTAACTGCTGCCATTTGCACCTGTCCTCCTAGGGATTAATTCTTTCTGTGCTGAGTTCAGGTAAAACAACGGAATTACCAGGTGGATCTGCAGGAGCAGCTCAGGCTTATGAAGGGAATGGACTATTTCTGAAGCTGATGTAAGAACTAAGGGCAGAAGAAATGCCTTTTTAAAATCAAATGTTTTCAGTTTTGTTTTAAAGTGGGTTATGAAACACTAGAATTATTCTCAAGGTAAAGCAGAGCTGAGTATATCATTTGGATTCTCTGATGAAAAATATCTTGTTGATGGAATGAGTAGTGAATAGTTAGCATCAGAAAACTTGTTCAGGTAACCATTGGGTTTCCCTATTACCCCTCAAATGGTCCCTAATTTTAGACATCTCTACCCATCTTTTCCCTCATCCCCTCTTCCACTCCTCTCTCCATTTGATCCTCTCATTCCAGTCTCCTGCCCCACCCATCCATAGCTATTTATTTTATTTACCTTTCCTAGTAAGATCTATTTGTTTCTCACAGTCTTCTACTCTATACCTAGCCTCTATTGTTCTACAGACTGTAGCTTGGTTATTATTGACTTAAGAACTAATAACCACATGTAAAATACTTTTTCTTTCTGAGTCTGGGATACCTCACTGAGAATGACTTTTTTCTAGTTCTATTCAAGTACCTACAAATTTAATAATTTAATTTTTTCTTCTTTCTTTCTTCCTTTTTTTTTTGAGACAGGGTTTCTCTGTGTAGCTTTGCACCTTTCCTGGAACTCACACTGTAGCCCAGGCTGGCTTCAAACTCACAGAGACCCACCTGCCTCTGCCTCCTGAGTTCTGGGATTAAAGGCATGTACCACCACCACCCTGCTCTCATGATTTAATTTTTAATGGCTTAGTAATACTCCATTATGTACATGTCCCACATTTCTTTTATGCATTCTTCTGGTAAAGGACATATAGGTTGTTTCTAATTTCTGACTATTATGAATAGAGTAGCAATGAGAACAGCTGAACAAGTGTCTCTGTGGTAGGATGGACTGTCCTTTGGGTATAGGCCCCAAAACAGTATAGTTGGATCTTGAGGTAGCTCTGTTCCCTTCTTCCCAAGGAACCTCTGCATTGATGTCCATAGTGGGTATATAAGTTTGCACCCCTACCAGCAATGGAGGAATGCTCCCCTTGCCAGCACGAGTCATCGCTTGTTTTATTGATCTTCACCACTCTGACAGGTATACAATGAAATCTCAAAGTAATTTTGATTGCATCTCCCTGATTACTAAGGATGTTGTACATTTTGTTAAGTATTTCTCAGTTTCCTCTTTTGAGAATTTTCTGTTTAGATCTATATCCCCTTTTTAAATTGGGTTATTTTCTTGATAGCTAGTTTTTGAGTTATTTATATATTTTGGATATTAGTCCTCTTTTTGCCGTGTAATTAGAAAATCGTTCCCCATTCTGTAGGCTGAAACTTTGTCCTTTGCTGTGCAGAAGCTTCTCAACTTCATGAAGTCCTATTTAGTTAAGTATTGATCTTAGTGCCTGCATTATCGGTGTTTTGTCCATTAATTCTTCTCTGTGCCAATGAGTTCAAGGCTGGTCCCCATTGATTTTTCTGTCATGTTCATTGTACCTTGTTTTATGTTGAATTTTGTGCAAGATGTATAGTATGGATCTATTTGGATTCTTCTATGTGCAGCTGTCCAATTTGACCAGTACCATTCATTGAAGATGATGTCTTTTTCAGTGTCTATTTCTGGCTTCTTTATCAAAGATCAGGTGCACATAGATGTTTGAATTTTTGTCTAGGTCTTTGATTTGATTTCATTGATTGACATGACTTTTTTTTGTGCCAATATCATGCTGTTTTTATTACTATAGCTCTATAATACAACTCGAAATCAGAAATGATGGTATCTCTAGAAATTCTTTATTATTCTGAGGTATTTAAGCTATCCTGAATTTTTGTGTTTCCACATGAATCTGAAGGTACTTTTCAAGATTTTTAAAGAATTGTACTAGAAGTTTTAAGGAGATTGTATTGAATCTGTGGATTGATTTTGGTAGGATGGCCATTTTTACTATATTAGTTCTACCAATCCATGGGCACGAGACAAATTTCCATCTTCTGACATTGTCTTCAATGTCTTAAAGTTGTTTTTTTTTTTTTTTTTTTTTTTTAATCATACAAGTCTTTCACTTGCTTGGTTAAAGTTACCCCTAGATAGTTCATATTATTTGAGGCTATTGTAAAAGGTTTTGTTTCCAAGATTTTTTTCCTCAGTCCATTTAACATTTATGTACAGGAGGACTACTGATTTTTGTAAGTTAATTTTGTATCTACCTATTTTGCTGAATGTGTTTATCATCTGTAGGAGTTTGCCAGTGGAATTTTTAGGGTCACTCATGTACACTATCATATCATCTTCAAATAAAGATACTTTGATTTCTTTCTTTCCAATTTGTGTATCTCCTCGATCGCCTTCAGTTGTTTTATTGCTCTGGCTAAGACATCAAGTATTATATTGAGTAGCTGTGGAGAGAGTAGACAACCCAATTTTAGTGGAATTGCTTTGAGGTTCTCTCCATTTAAGTTGATATTGCCTTTATTATGTTGAGGTATAACCCTGATATCCCTAATATCTCCTCTCCAGGACTTTTATCAAGAAGAGTGCTGGATTTTGTCAAAGACCTTTTCTACATCTAATGAAATGCTCATGTGGTTTTTGTCTTCCAGTTTGTTGATATGGCAGGCTGTATTTACTGATTTATGTATGTTGAACCAGTCCTGCATCTCTGGGATGAAGCCTACTTGACCTTTTTTTTTTTTTTTTTAAATGTGTTCCTGGATTTAATCTGCAGGAATTTTATTGAGTATTTTTGCAACTATGCTCATAAGAGAAAATGGCCTGAAATTCTTTGTTTATTGAGTATGTTGTTTGGGAATCAGGGTGACTGTTGTCTTGTAAAATGAATCAGGCTATTTCCCTATGTTTCTATTTTATGGAGTAATTTGAGGAGTGTTGACATTAACTCTTCTTTGAAAGCTGTTAGAATTTCACACTAAAACCATCTGGCCCTGGACTTGTTTTTGGTTGGGAGACTTTTAATGACTGCTTCTATTTCACCAGAGTTTATAGGTATGTTCAAATTGCTTATCTGATCTTGATTTAACTTTGGTAGATGACATGTATCAAGACAATTATACATTTCTATTAGATTTTCCAATTTGGTGGAGTGCAGGTTTTCAAAGTCTGTCCTTATTATTTGCTGGTTTTCCTCTGTGTCTGTTGTTATGTCCCTCTCGTTTTTCATCTCTAATTTTATTAGTTTGGATTTTATATCTCCACCTTTTAGTTAATTCGGTCAAGCGTTTGTCAATCTTATTTATTTTTTCAAAGAAGCAACTCTTCATTTCTTTGATTCTCTGTAATGTTTTGTTGATGTTTGTTTCTATTTTATTGATATCAATCCTGAATTTGTTTTTTTTTCTTGCTCTCTATTCATTTTGGGTGTGACTGATTCTTTTTATTATAAAGCTTTCATGTGTGCTGTTAAGTTGAAAGTATGAGATCTCTCGAGTTTTTCTATGTCGGCACTTAGTGTTATGAACTTGCCTCTTAGAATCACCTTCATAATGCCCAATGTTTGAATACATTGTGTACTCATTTTCATTCAATTATAAAACATCTTTAATTTCTTTATAATTTCTGTCTTGACCAATGTTTCATTCAGTAGGGAGTTATTCAGTTTCCATGAAATTGTAAGCTTTCTGTTGTTTCTGTTGTTGTTAGTATTTAGCTTTAAATCCATGGCGGTCATAAAAGATACAGGGAGTTATTTAAATTTTCTTGTATCTGTTGAGCATTGCTTCGGGTCCAAGTATGTGTAGTAAATTTTGGTCCCATGAAGTACAGAGAAGAGGATTTTTTTTTTGTGCTTAGTTCAAAATAGATATTTTACAAATATCTATTAGGTCCATTTGTGTAGATAAATTTCTAAATAGTCTTATTAAGCAAGAAACACAGAGACAAATACAGACGTGCAAGCCATAGAGATCAGAGCCATAGCCGCCAATTAACCTTAGCTTACCACCTCACTGTAACTTCCCAAGAGAGCCTCTTCCTGTCTAACCTGCACCTTTATTGCCTTCCTGTTCTGCCTTCTTATTGGCTCTAAGCCCAGCCACATCATTTCCTGGTCACTGCCTGTCTATACAGACCTCAAGGTCTCTATGGTTGGTACTGGGATTAAAGGCAGGTGTCACGTGCTTGGCTGTGTCCTTGAACACACAGAGACTCTGCCTGCCATGTGATTGGATTAAGGGCATGTACTACTACCACCTGACTTCTGTTTATGGCTTGCTGTAATCACTGATCTCCAGGCAACTTTATTTATTAACATACAAATAAAATGTCACATTTCAGTACAAATAAAATATCACCACATTCTGATTTACTTCAAAAAGAAAGAAGGGCATCAAAGACACTCCATATGTAATTTATTTTCTTCTTGGCAAAAACAGCCATTTGGGCAAGAAACTGTTCTTGCCTGGATTGCTTGACAAAATATGTCGACTGGACATGCAGGACCCATGGGAAGGTTATCTGAACTTTGCAAGTCAAAATGATTCTTCATGTCCTTCCTTTGCAGAAGAAACTGCCAGACGTTCTACAGGACACAGGGAGAAGTGACTGAGAGACTCTAGGCCTGTAGGCTAAAAAAATGGATGCCCCAACATTGCGGAAGAACTTTGGGTAACTCTCCATGCAGCCAGGTGTCTCTGTCATTCTAGATTGTTGGAAGTTGCTTACAATGCTCTTCCTGTTTACTTGGGTAATATTATATCCTTCTGAGATCTTTGATGTAGTTGAAGGCTAGATAGTTATAATTATGGTTTTCTTGGTTTTGATAGGAGATAAGGTAGATATGGAACCTTGGACTCACAAACATAGGATAGATAGGATATATCTTCTTTGATTTTTGCCAAATACAAATAGACTAAATATTGTAACTATAATTCTTGCTTGGTAACTGTTTTGTTATATATTATTTTGCTATGTTAAAGTTAAAGGTCTCATTTTAAATAGAAAGAAAAGAAAAAATTGATGGGTGATGGTGCTCTGCATGCTGTAAATGTATTGTTCCCATTGGTTGATAAATAAAATGCAGATTGGCCAGTAGCCAGGCAGGAAGTATAGGTGCAATAAACAGACAAGGCTGAGTCAGGAGTCACCAACCAGACACAGAGGAAGTAAGATGTGAATGCAGAACTGAAAAAAGGTACCAAGCCATGTGGCTAAACATAAATAAAAATTATGGGTTAATTTAAGTGTAAGAGCTAGTCAATAATACGCCTGAGCTAATGGCCAAGAAAATTTAATTAATATAAGCTTTTGAGTGATTACTTTATAAGTGGCTACAGGGTCTGTGGGGCTGGGGAGGACCAGAGAAAACTTCAACTACACATTTGGTTTTTAAAGTCAGGTAACTCCAGTACTTCTGCTTGTTTGTTTATTTTTCTGGATGATCTGTCTATTGGTGAGAGAGGATATTGAGGTCTCCCATTGATGTTACCGACTATCTTCCATTGATGTTTCCCATAAGCTGTGATAATGTTTCTTTTACAACTGTAGGTGTCTAGGTGTTTGGGGCATAGATGTTAAAAATTGAAAATTCCTCTTTGTGATTTTCCTTTGATGAGTATATAGTGTCCTTCCCTCTCTCTTCTGATTAGTTTGGTTTGAAGTCTATTTTGTTAGTTATTAAAATAGCTCTACCAGCTTGCTTCCTGGGTTCATTTACTTGGAATGTCTTTTTTTTTTAACCATCTTTTTACCCTGAATTGATGTCTATCCTTGACGTTATGTATGTTTCTTGGATGCAACAGAAGGACAGATCCTGTTTTTGAGTCCAATCTGTTAGCTGATGTCTTTTTGTTGGGGAATTGAGACCATTGATGTTGAGAGATAGTAATGAGCAGTGTTTGTTGATTTTTGTTATTTTGTTTTTGGGCTGTGTGTGTGCATTTTTTCTTTTGATTTGTTGGTCTAGGATTATTTATTACTTGTATTTCCTTGGGTGTGCTTGACCTGTTTAGTTTGAAGTCTTTCTTCTAGTACATTATATAGGGTTGGGTTTATATACTGATATCATTTAAATTTTGTTTTATCATAGAGTATCTTATCTTTTACATCTATTGTGATTGAAAATTTTGCAGGGTATAGTAGTCTGGCCTGGCACTTGTGGTCTTATGGAGTTCATAGGATATCTACACAGGCCCTCTGGATTTTAGAGTATTTATTGAAAAGTCAGTTGTAATTTTAATAGGTCTACCTTTATATGTTACTTGGATTTTTCCTTTGCAGCTTTGTTCTGTAATTTAATGTTTTGATTATTATGTGGCAAGAAGGATTTCTTTTCTTGTCTGGTCTATTTGGTGTTCTGTGTGGTTTTTTTTTTTTTTTTTTTTTTTTTGTACCTTGGTAAGCATGTTCTTCTTTAGGTTAGTGAAAGTTTCTTCTATAATTTTGTTGAAAATATTTTCTGTGCTTTTAACATGGATTTTTCCTGAGATTTGGTCTTTTCACAGTGTCTTATATTTCCTGGATGTTTTGTGGCAAGAGATTTTTAGATTTAACATTTTCTTTGACCAAAGTATCCATTCTTCTATTGTGCCTTCAGTGCCTAAGATTCCCCCCTTTCTTGTGTTTTGTTGGTGAGGCTTGCCTCTAAAGTTCCCTGTTTGAATTTCTCATTTTTTTTTTATTTCCAGATTTCCCTCAGTTTATCTTTATTGACACTGTTTCCACTTTCAGGTCTTAAACTGTCTTATTCATTTCTTTACACTGTTTATGTTTTCATATATTAATTTAATGTGTTTATTCATTTTCTCTTTAAGGACCTCTATCAATTTCATAAAGAGTATTTTAAGGGCTTTGTATTATGCTTCAGTGTGTTGCAATACTCAGGGCCTGCTATGGTGAGGTTGCTGATCACTAATGAAGGTATTTTGTTCTGGATGTTAATGGTAGTTTTTTTATATGGGCATTTAGGCATCTGAGTTTAGAAAGTTTGTAATTCTAAGTGTTGATATTTCATCTGGTCTTTGTTGGTAGATATTTGGTTTCTTACTTTCTGTTGTCCTCTCTGGTTCCTACAAGAATATGGTAGCTAGCTGTGTGTTGCCTGGTAGAAAGTTCTTCTGGGATGCTGATGGCTGTGTTCCCTGGGGCTTCAGGGTATAATTTATTGCTAGCTATTGGGAGCTAACTTTTAGGCAAAGGAATGGGCTTAGGGGTTCTGAGGGAGGCCACAGGAGGGAGGAAATCAGGGTGTTCCACCAGAATTGCTAAATCTCCAGGAAATGGGGGCAGAGAGTGAGGAGAGGCCACAACAGGTAGTCTACTACAGAGAAGACGAGATGAGGGTATGGGCCATGGAGTTCAGGTGGAATAGTGAAGATCTGGACCTTGCCTGCTTCCCTGGTCTGCTTGCTTCTTTGTCAGGCTTAGTTGGTGGGTTCGCAGGGGAATGTCTGATGGATTCAGGCTGAAGATAACAGAGTGGGTAGGGAGGGAGGTTGGGAGAGAAAATTGGCATGATGTGCTGGAGATTGGGACAGTGAGGTGGGGTCGGCCACAGCAGCTGGTCTGCTGCAGAATTGGAGGTGAGACTAGGGCACTGGTTCTAGATGAAGAGGATGGAGAAGTGAAGATCTGAAGTGGGCCTACCTTCTCCTGTGGCAGGATTTTCACTTTTGATCTGAGAAAAGTCTATCATGCAGAAGTAACAGTGTAGAAGGAGAGTTTGGATGAATGCATGATGCCCATTATATGCCAGGTCTTACGGTAGAACTTGCTGTGACTATTCATCTGCTTAGCCTGTCACAGCTAAATACTACAGATTTGAGGGCATAAATGACAGAAATAAGTATTCTTTTGGGTTTCCTGCTAATAAACCTCAAGAGTCTGCAGGGTTGGTCTCTAGTGAGGCCTCTTTTTGGGTTGCAGGTGGCTGAGTTCCTTTACGTGTTCACACCTGGTGAGGGGGGATGAAGGTAAGGAACAGAAGAAAAGTCATTAGTTGAGGAGACAGAAATAGAGGCAAGAAGAGACCAAGACAGGAAAAGCAAAAGAGAGAGGAAGGGAGAACAAAGTTGTCGCTCATAAAAACACCAATCCTACTGAATCACTTTCTCTGCTCACAGCTTCCTTCAACTTTAACAGTCCTTATAAAGGTGCCATCAGTTTTGGTGGAAATGTATTCTTATTCCACTCCATACTAAGATCTTGCTGAAGTTGGGAGGGCTGGTATGGATTAGAGCTAGGAATTTAACTCAGGTTTTTCAAATGAGTATTTGTGTCTTGTGCCATTTGCTGTGCTTTTCAAGAATGGTACCTTGCAATTCAATTGTTTAAGCCAGTAGACTTAATCTTCTTTTGGACTTCCCTGTTATTTGCCATCCATTTCCTGAATCCAACCCTCTGTCTCATCAGAAGTTCTTCCTCTAAGTCTCTCTCATGACAGGACCATGGCTTTATACCTATGACTGCCATCACAAGCAAGCATACCCTCTCTTCTGTGTCAAGTGCTTAATGGAAAGCATAATTTCCATATTTCTGCATATCTCTCTAGTTACTCAAAGTTTCCAGAAGACTCACTTTTGGGAGTTGCCTTGAAAAGAATTTCAGCAGTTTCTCTGGCTCAATTTCTCTTTTCTTTTGAGACACGATTTTTTATAGACATCTAATTTATCCAAAATTATATATTACATATAGTGATATATAATTAAATAGGACAAGATTTAATATATTTATTTATTTCATTCATAAAAATGTAATAAAAATCCAATTTTTCCCTCTCCATAGAAAATATGAGTGTGGTTTAGCAAAGGTCATTTTTCCGGTATGGGCTTCCAGTAGTAAGAGAGGGGAAGGATTAATCAATGATTCTTATTCTCCAGTCAGCAGTAGGAGGAAAATTACCCCAAGGGTGTAGGAAGATACAATTGTAAATTATGCTTTCCCAAAGCCTCCCTGTTCTTAGGATGTTTACCACTAATGGCACAGATGGCTTTAGAATTGAACAGAAGTAGCATGGTGGTCAGCAGGATCTCTTACAGATGGGACATAAAACCATAAGCTGTACAGGGTTGTGTTCTACCATTCAATTCCATTTCCCCTTTGTTCTTGGACAGAGACCTTGAGTGTGATTTTGGCTGAGGCTCCTCTAGCTCCATGTACTTCCTATCACCCATGTACAGTGACTCAACTAGGTTATACTACCAGTTCCATTTTGGGGATGCAGTTCTGTATGTAACCATCACCTGAGCCTGGAGAGTTATTTGCTTTCCTCCCTTGCAGCATGAGTGTGGGGATGGCAATGCTAATCAAACACACAGAGGAACAAAGAGTGAGCAGGACTGGGATGGATAATACAGCTTGGCTGAGGATAGAGTGCAGCCTGCCAATCATTCTTTCCATGCTCTAGAAATGCTGCATTGAAATTTCCTTTTCTACACTTGTGGCTTCTAATTAGCTTTGAAATGATTTTGTGGTTTGGTTTAAAGTCTGCGTTCTCTCTTCAGTGATTCCTTTGGGACTGGTTGTTCATTAAAAAAAAAAAAGGAAAAAGAACATTTTGCATTTTTATAGTTCTGTGCACTGGACCATAGAGGAACAGCAGATGTTGCTTGCTCTTTACCACCCACACATCCAAATGTGAATAATCTTGGTAGTCCTGGCAAACTTGCAGCAAATATAGCATCTTCTAGCACTGCAAAGACTCTTTCCTACCAAATGTTCACAAAGAGCCAATGCAAAGAGTGCGCTTAGTGGTGAAATGAACACCACATACTCAATGGAATCTTCAACTTTGTGTTAGGGAGTCCTCGTGCTGTCAATAAGCCACGTGTATTTGGCCAAATTTTGTATACTTTTTAGGCTTCAAATTTCTCATGTGTAAATGGGATATAATTCTATTCATAATATTGTGCTTGTCACACACTTAGCACTAACTGTTGACTTTGACTTTTATTAGAATCATTTGAAAGGCTGCTATTGAGAACTGAGAGTTTTCTATCAACATTTTCTTTTATTTGGACTTCTGAGGATACCAACTTTTATCTGTTCATTAATGCTCGAGTTTCTCTACTTCTTTGAGTAATCCTTGGCATAGATACTTCTTATACGTCAATGCATCCTAAATATAGTTGAAATAGTAGATTTTATCTTTTTGATACTTAAAGATTTTCAAGATAATCTACTAAGTGTTGTAGATAATACAAAGATAAATTAAATAGGGCTCCTGGATCTCAAACTGTAATGTTGCTGACAACGATGCCATGGTATTTCTTTGAATACTTCATTTTTCTCAGCATCCATTTAAAGAAGTAGGAGGCTCAGGTGTCACTAGAGACTTAGTAGGTAGAGGAGATGACTTCAAAGAGAGCTATGTCAGAGCTTCCTAAGACCAAACACACAGCATTAACCAATGAACACTATCGTTTCTTGATTCTCTCTCGTGACTTATGGGCTATTTCATTTCTATTACTTCAGTGATTTTTTGTATATATATTTATACCATGACCTATGATAACACCCTTCTACTATTCTACTTTTCTCCCTTAGATTCCTGTGCAATTAATTTATCTTTAGAGAACTTTATGTTTAGGAGGATAATTTTTAACTTGTAAAGTCCCCCCCACCCAACCTTGAAATGCTTCTCCTACTATAGTTAGCTGACACTGGGTATTTCTCTCTCTCTCTCTCTCTCTCTCTCTCTCTCTCTCTCTCTCTCTCTCTCTCTGTGTGTGTGTGTGTGTGTGTGTGTGTATAAATGTTCAATATTTTTTTGTCTTTCTCAATCAGTGTCTACCTTATATTTGCATCAGGGTCTTTCACAGAACTTTGGCTTGGCCGATTCTGCTAGATTGGCTGGGAGGCAAGCCCCCAGGATCCTCCTGTCCCTGTACTCACAGCCATGAGATTACGTAATGTGCTCCTGTACTCCTCCTCTGCCAGGGTTTTTAAGTGTTTCTTGAGGAATCCACACCCAGGCCCTCATGCTTGTATGACAGTCACTTTCCTGGCTGAGCTGTCTCCAAGACCCTGAACATTCCCCTCCTTTACATAGGAAAAAAGGAAAATGATTTACAGCTTTGAAAAAGTACTGATTTATGGCTCATTGAAAGATCCACACTGAGACGTTTCTTCTTTCCAGCAGTTCTATGTGGTTTTCTAGTCCTTTGGCACTGTCTCTGCCATGCCAAACTTTCATTACAGGCTCCCTACTTCTCTCATGAATTCGGCTCTGCTTCTTGCTTCCTCCAAAATAGCTTGTGTCAGGACATGTAGAAATATCTCACAGGTCACATTGAGCATGGCAAATAATTTACCTCAGTTTCTAATTTTTAATTTTTGTGTTATTACCCTTAATTTTACACATTTCAATATTTGGATGTTTGTTATGCAGTTTAATTGATATATTCTCTAGTTTGTGACACATTATTTCCACGGGTCTATCACTTTTTCTCGTTTGATTTATCTATCTCCTTCATTTCCTTCTGACTTTTGTATGCTATTTGTCTTTAATTTATTTATGTATCTGTAAGCATATGTAATGCTAAGTATGTGTGTGCATGTGAGCGTTTGGTGTGTGTGTGTGTGTGTGTGTGTGTGTGTGTGTGTGTGTGTGTGTGTGTATGTAGGTACCATGATGCCCATGTAGGGGTCAAGGGAGAGATTCAGGTGTCAGTGTTTGCCTTCCACATTGTTCAAAGCAGGATCTCATGTTCACTGCTTTCTAAGTCAAGCTAATTGGCTGGTGAGCTTCCAGGGATTTGCCTGTCTCTGCCTCTCATTTTGCTATAGGCACACTGAGGTTATCCACGTGTGTTATCACATTTGGCTTTACCTGAACTCTGGAAATCAGAACTGAGGTCTCCATACTTACACAGCATGCATTTTATCCACTGAGCCTTTTTCCAAGGCCTATAATGATATTTTATATAGTTGTGTGTTAAGGTCATTTATGTAAATGGATCGTGGTATTATTGTTCTTATACCCTTTTATATATTTATTAAGATTTATTTTATTTCTTTATCTGTTTTTGCTTACATGGGTTTGTATGTACTGCACACTGCACATACATAGGTATCTGAGAGGCCAGAAAAGGTCATTGTATCTTTTGGGGCTGGAGTTACAGAGAGTTGTGAGCTGCCCTGCCTGGGTTCTGGGAACCAAACCAGGTCCTCTGGAATAGCAGTAAGCTTTAACTATTGAGCCTTCTTTCTAGCCTGTTAAAAAATATGTGTGTATGATACATACACACACACACACACACACACACACACACATATATATACACACACACATACACACACACACATACACACACACACATACACACACATACACACACACACACACACACACACACACACACACACACGTGGCTTATGTGTACGTATGTGTGTTAGTATATATTCACACTCACATGCTTGGAGGCCAGAGAGGAGCACTGGCTGTTCTCCTCTCTCACTTCCTACCTTACTCCTTTGAGGCAAAGTCTTTTGCTAAGCTTGAGGATGGTGGTCTTCAGTTAGGCTGGCAGCCAGCAAGCCCCATCTACCTTTCTGTCTTTGACCTCCCTTAGTGCTATGGTTACAAGTATACACGGGACTACATTTGGCTTTAATAAAGGTGTTGGAATCCAAATTCTCATCTCTGTGTTTGTAAAGTAAGCAGTTTAATACTGAGTTACCTCCTCAGTCTCCATTCTGACAGTCTTCAAAAACCAAGCAACTGATGTGATCTGACTTGAAATCGTTGCTACCTAAGGATACACATGTTTCAACCTGCATTACATTTAATTCGAGCATAATTGGGCACCTATAAATATGTGTGGGTTCTTTGGCAACTCCTTCTATGAATGCATATCTGTAAGCTATGTCTGAATTGCATATTCTGTTTTCACCTTCATACATAGGATTCTTTACATAATTTACCTAAATTATTTTTTGTTTGTGATTTTGTATGTATGTATTGTGCATGTTAGTATATAAGTGGTATGTACATGTTTCAGGGTATGTGTGTGTTTGTGAATGTGGTGTTTGCAGGCCAGATGTCGGGTATATGTCAAATGTTGCTCTCACTGATTTTGATAGACTTCAGAGATTCAGAAGTCTCATGTTCAGTAAAATGAAATAATGAAATTTGCAGGAAATGTATGGAACTAGAAATCATGAAAGTAAAGTAACCCAGACTCAGAACAATGTCATTTGTTCTCCAATGTGCTATGAATTCTGGGATTATAGATCATGAAACCATGCCTGACTTTTCTGCTCTTGCTTAATATGCTATAGCTTAAGCCTAGGTCTTCATGCTTGCACGACATGCATGACAGGATTTTTTTTTTTTAAACTGAGCTGTTTTCTCAGCCCAGCCTGTTTTCTTTTCTTATTAAACTAACATATAAGTAGCAGGTTTCATAGTGATGTTTTAACTCATCATTTTGGTTGATACCCCTTCCTGAGACTTCATCCTGATCTTTCCCCTTGCACCCTTCAATCCCAACTGTCCCCTTTCATGTTCATATCCTGTGGTTTATTGTCCCCCTGACTCTTTCTGTAAAGCCTGTTTTTCTCCTCTTATGGTTCCCTTTCTTGTTTCATGATCTATAACTTAAGTCTCTCTCATATCACTGGTAGAAACTCAGGTGCACATTTGAAAGAGAACAATAACCTTGGTCTGAGTCTGGGTTACCTTACTTTAATGATTCATACATTTATTTTTTTTGCAAATTTCATTTCACTAATAGATGGATAAAATTCCAATGTATACATTTATTCTTACGTTATCATCTAAAATAACATGCTTCTCTTACATTAACATCTATGATTAACTATCAATTAATTTTTTGTGGAATGTGAGTCTGGTTCTTTCTTATCCTCTCGCTCCATCTCATTTTTTCTTCCTTCTGCATATGGATGTTCATTTGTTCAAGTACCATTTATTGAAACATCTTTTTCCCCCTTCTGCATTAAATTGCTTTGGCTTTTCTGACAAAGGTCACTTGATTATATTTTTGTAGCTCAATTTCTGGCTGACTTTTCTGCTTCATTGATCTGTTTGTCTAGAGTTTTGGCAATTTCATAGCATAGTGATACAGGTAATCATGGAAGCATGCTCTCCCAGTCCCCTGACATTACTCCTCTTCAATGTTGCACTGGTGACCCAGAGCCTCTTGCCCATTTATATCTATTCGATAGTAAATTTGTCAGTATCTACAAGTAGCTTTCTGGGATGTTGATTAGGACTGCATTACTTCCATAGATGAAGTAGAGAATTGATATATTTTTAAAAGTTCATTTGTTTGTTTGTTTATTTATTATTTATTCATTTTTCATTTATTACATCCTGACCACAGCTTCCTCTCCCTCCACTTTTCCCAGTCCCTCCCTGACACCTCCCCTCTCCCCCAGATCCATTCCTCCTCCATTTCCCTTCAGAAAAGAGCAGGAATATCAAACAAACACAGCGTAACAAGTTAAAATAAGACTATGTGCAAACCCTTGTATCAAGGCTGGATGAGAACCAGCATCTTAACAATGTTGAGGTCTGCCGTCCAGAAACACATTTAACTTCCTGTTTAATACAGATTTAATTTTTTCATCAGAGTTCTCTATACACATTTAATTAGCTTTATGGTTTGTTTTTGTTGTTAATGTTATGGCAGTGTGATTTAATGCCAATTAAATTCCAATTACTCATTGCTGGTACATAAGAATAAGCTGCTTGTGAAATACTAACCTCGTATCCTCCAACCTTTTAAAATTCTTACTAGAATGGGAATTTATTTGTTGCTAAAGGAAGTTTTCTTTCCTAAGACAGGATTTCTCTGTGTAGCTCTGGTTGTCCTGGAACTTGCTCTGTAGTCCAGGCTGGACTCAGACTCACAGAGACTGCTAGCCTCTGTCTCCTGAGGGCTGGGATTAAAGGCATACACCACTATTGCTCAGCTGGGAGTTTTATACACAAATAAGTACATATTTGTGGAATACATTTATAATAGTGATTCAGCTATAGCAAACACAATTTTGCTTTTTTCTCATTCTCTTTCTCTCTCTGTGTGTGTGTGTGTGTATTTTCATGTTTTATTGTGTTATCTAGAACTTCCAATATACTGTTGAATACAACTGGAAAGGGACACATTCCTTCTTTGCTCCCCTCACTTTAAGACAAAATCAAATTTCTCATGAAGTGTTATGGATGCTTCTTAATGGTATTTTCCTTGATCGTTCTTATTAAGCTCACAAACTTTGGTTCTATTCTAAGTTTTCTGGGAGATTTTCTTTTTTTATTATGAATAGTGTAACCTATGTGTCAATAATCTGTTTATATATATTTTGGCTTAGTTTGTCAATGAAGTATGTTTTATTAATTGGATTTCAATTGCTTAACCTGACTTAATACTTACAATAAATGTTCCTTTGTTATGGAATGTTTTTATTTGTTTGCAATTAGAGTTGACTGTATCTTATTTGGAAATTTTCTAAATACATCAGAGAAGAATGTTGACCTTTCTTTTCAATCCTCACTTGTTTTTATATGATCTTATGATAATTCTGATCTTATAGAGTGAATGAAAAAGCATTCCATCTTCTATATTCTGGAACAGATTGTAATAGGTTTGATAGAAATGAATAGTTCATTCATCCAGTCATGACAATTTATAAATTTGTAGTATTTTTTAATTATTTATTCAGTTTTTTTAATATAGATTTATTTAAAATTTTATTTTCTGTATGTTGCAAATTTGTTGGAGTTGTTTGGCCTTGCTAATTACCAGTTCATAGACTTTTATATTTGTTTATTATTCTGTTAGTACCTATAGGATAAAAAAGCAGCAACCTCTGTTTCATTTCTAGAAGTAGATTTTTTTTGACTCTAGGTTTATTACTGATTTATTTTCTCAAAGAACTTGTCTTCAGATTCATTGATTTTCTCTAGTGTTTGTATTTTGAGTTTCATTGGCTTTTGCTCTAATTTATATTATTTATTTTCATTTGTTTGCTTATAATTTATATTTCTCTATTTTCTCAAGGCAAAAGCTTTGAATCACAGACTTTAGATTATTTTTATTTCCTAATACATGCCCAGTCTATGATAGGTGAAAGGGTTACCAAACATGGCATTTAACTGTTTAGATGAATTTGTATGTAGAGCTATATATAAGACAAGAATAGCATCAATCTTTGAAGAAGAGAAAAAGAAGCCTTTGCTGTATGTTTTTAATACTGTGCAAGAAGAGAAATGGCATAACATAAATTATAAAAAACTAGTAGTAACTATAAACAATGAAAACTATAAAAACCGTGCTGGCAAGATGGTAGAGCAGGTATAAATGCTTAGTATAAGTGTGGGGACTTGAATTTTTTTGTTTTGCTTTTTGTTTTTGTTTTGTTTTAAGACAGGGTCTCTCTACATAGCCCTGCTTGTCCTAGAACTTGTTATATAGACCAAGCTGGTCTCCAACTCCTAGTGCTGGGATTAGAGGCAAGTGTCATCACATACTGCCACTATTTGAGTTTTCTGTTTGGAATCCACAGTGGAAGGAGGAAACCTCCTAAATTAGTGCTAGTAGCTGGTAAACAAGCATTTACATGAGTATGGCATGACATTTTATATTCAAGCCATAACATTATGCCCCAACCTCCAAAATCTCAGAACCAGGTCATAATATGTTTGTGGTTAGTTCACTCCAAAATCCCCACACATTTTTTTTTTTTTAACAGTTCCAATACCACAATAGTATCTAATGTCTGAGGTCACGGCATATTCTGAGACTGAAGGCAAACTCTCAACTGGGAGCCACTGCAAACAAACAAACAAACGAACAAACAAACAAAACAACTTGCATACATATAAGATAAATAAGCAGAATAAATATTCCTGCCCCCAAAGAGAATAATAGAGATAAAGAAGAGAAGTACAGACCAGAGCAACATCAAAATTCTGCAGCACATGGTATTGTGATATCAACATCATTGAGTTAAGCCAGCTCTGCCCTGACAGCCTTACTGGCTGGAACCATATGGCCCCTCTATTTGTTCACTTCCCTCATCTCCTGCAGCTTTCCTCAGCATACATTTCCTGTGTTGGTGTCCCCCACAAACAAGGTCATCCCTGTAGTTTAAGCTTCACCCTCACAGCTTTAAGTATCTCCTTCACAAGAGCTGCCTGCAGAACTCTGACCCTTCCACTCCAAGGTCCCTTTGCTACTAAGTTCCCAGTTGAGTAACTGCATCTTCCACTGGATGGTTTGATATGTAGATACGTGACAGAGTCCTTCAAGGATGCTGGTACATCTCTCACAAACACATTCCTCAAATTATTGGTAAAGACAAAGCCTGAGGACCATTCCACTATAGAAAAAGGGGTTTACATGGAAAATCTACTGCAGTGTTATTTCCATTAACCTTTTTTTTTGTTATATAAAATATTTTAAAAATACATTTTCAAACTTTCATTATAGCTGACTCTGAAATTATTGCAGATTTCTTTTTAACACTAAATTATTCTATCTGCTTACATAGATGACTCTTAGATTTAAAAAGATTTGGGTCATGTTCTTCCATTATTCTGACATCTGAATTGCAGTTCCTTAGAGCACTACTTTGGTAGTATTTCTGTGATAATACAGTTGATATGGGATCATTGGCTTCCTTTCTTCTTTTTCTATTTTGGATTTGTGAACTGTAACTTGCCAACATGGTTGAGTTCTCTGGAAGCTGTTAGATTTATAGTCACTAAATATTCTCATCCTTCTACAATCAAAGTAATGTGGTGATATGTTTTTGACACTGTAATTCAAATTGTTAATGTGTACTTTAATACATGAATCTTTGTGCCATGACATTCATTTGATCAACTTCTGTGTTTATAGTTAAGTACTTCAAATTAGTATTTAATCCACTATAAGTCTGTTAATATGTATATATGAGTATCTTGTGTGTGTATATATATATATATATATATATATATATATATATATATATATATATATATGTGTGTGTGTGTGTGTGTGTATGTGTGTACATACATTTAGCATAAAACATAAAGATAAGTAAGACATCTGTCACCTACAGAAACATTTTCTCCATATTTTTTTTTTTTTGCCAGTGATAGGTATCTTTCAATTAAGATACCTCCTAGGGCTGTGCCAGTTGCAGGCCAGCAGGAAGACTCCTGTGGGTAGGCCTTCCCAACCAACACTTCCCACCAGACCCTGCAATCTACAAGACCCACTCCCTTCCCCAAACCCATCCATCACCCTGTGACCTCAGCAGTATCCAGCAACCATAGAGGCTCCCTGAGACACACAATCTGCCAGCTCCAGTTGGACCAAGAGCTCCAACTGGACCAAGAGTAGCCCCCTGAGACAAATACACAGCAAGGACAGAGTAGACTAAGAGCAGCTCCCTCAGACACAGATACATTTTGCACCTATTGGAGGAAGAAATGAGTAGATGCCAGTGCAAAAATACATACAAAAACATAAAGAGCAATATAGTACCACCAGAACCTAGTTCTTCTACAACAGCCAGACCTAAACATCACAAAGTAGAAGAATCAGAAGAAAGTGACCTTAAAAATAACTTTATGAATCCCCAGGGGAGTCTTGGCCCTGGAGGAGACGGGAATGGAGGGGAGGGGCTGGGGGGACAGTGGGTATGGGGGGCGGGAGGGGGGAGGACAGGGGAACCTATGGCTGATGTGTAAAATTAAAACACAAATATAATAAACAAAAAAAAGACAAAAAATAACTGATAGAGGTCTTTAAAGAGGAAATGAAAAATTCCCTTCAAGAAATTGAGGAAAAGATAAACAAAAAAAATTGAAGAATCAATGAATCTCTTAAAGATACAAGAAAAACCAATTAAACAGGTGAAAGGAAACAGTTCAAGACCTAAAAATTGAAATAGAAACAAAGAAAACACAAACCAGGAATGTTGGAAATAGAAAATCTGAGTAAACAAACAGGAAGTACAGATGCAAGCATAATCAACAGAATACAAGAGATGGAAGAGAGAATCTCTAGCATGTGTCAGAGAGATCTCCAACCTGTTGAAGCATTCTTGGGGGGAGGAGAAAGGAATGAAGAACTATTAGATAGAAATATAGATGGAGACAGAGGGAAAGACAGAGACACAGAATATCTTTGGGAGGGCCCTGGGTCAATATTTAGCCACCCTGAGTTTAGCCATGATGGGCTTTTTATACACCAGCAAGGCGAGGAGCAAAAGACCTCCCCCTTTCAAGATCAAAGCACAATGTACAGCCAAGTGTAGACACTTCAAAACACCAGCTAATCACACCCTTCGCCAAATCATCCCAGTATTAAGCCCTGCTAGGCAAAGCAAGCTCCGAATTTCTGACCTTGAATAAAACCTTGCTAGGCAGCCTTTGTTGGCCCCCTCTCATTTCCCTTTCTTTAAAACATAAAGATTTCAAATGAGGGTACAGAGCTTAACTCTATGCAGTTCTGAATCAGCTTTCCATTAAGAGCTTGCAAATAGCTGGAATAATCATAGCAACACATCTGCTCGTTATGGCTGCTACATCTCCTGGTAAAGGAGTAGAAGATGATCAAGATAGAATGGCCTTTTTAAAAGGGTCTAAGATGACTTATAATCTGCCTCAAAGCTTTTTTAAATTAATAAACACCTGATGCCACTACATCAAATAAATCAGTAAACTCCTGATGCAACCACATCAAATCTAAGGACTCCTTAGCATCATCATACCACGGTACATTAACATTAACAGGTTTTCTAAAATTCTTAACAAGGAAAACTTTAACTATCTAAACTTTAATTGTAGCTACCTAATCTTTAACTCCCTCAGAGACCCAAGAAGGAAATATTACCTAACAAAAATAAAAACAATAAGTGAACGCAAGCGGCTTCCAAAATAATAATAATAATAATAATAATAATAATAATAATAATAATAATAATAATGTGAGTTGACAGAAACAGCCAGCTACCTGGACAGTCACCCAAGGTTTCTCTGCAGTGTTGGGGCATTCTCTTCAGCCTATAGGCTTAGCATATCTGACAGACTCATTTGTGAACTAGGATGTACACAAGGTCAACAGTTCAACCTCACATTTGGTAATATCAGTCCAAACTCACTAAAGAGTAAGTGTATAAATTTGAAAGACATTATAAGATAGTACTGTTAGTAATATTAAGTTAGAATAGAAAGTGAATCAGATACATTTTGGACTTACCAAAATAGGAATTATTTTCTCTGAATTTGTCAAATGCAAATGGACTAGTCATTGTTTAGGTATTTATTACTTGTATATATGATATATAATTATTGTACTTTTGTATATAGTTTTTCTTATATTAGTTAGTACATTTTTCCTGTTTTATTTTTATTATAATAGAAAGGGGGAAAAAAGAACCAAAACCTACTGTTTGGTTCCATGGTTAACCATACAAGAATCCTCTTGAATTTAGGGTGGGCAAATTTGTGTACAATATCCCAGGAAGCAATTCTTGTTATGTAAATGAGAGCATTTCTGTGGCATCAGGTTGCAAGTAATTTTGATTAGCTATACAAATCTACCATTCTGTGGCTGTAATCGGGTAAAGGGGAAACCCGTGTTTGCTTCCTAGGAAATGCTTTTTGGAGTTTGGTAGAAAGTAGGACTTGTATACACCTCATCTTTTTATCACTCTCCTGTTGGGGGATAATCTTTTTGTACACAGTGGAGATGTGTTTCTGCCAAGATACCTTTTGACTTGTTTAATAAAGAGCTGAATGGAAAAAAAAAAAAAAAAACATTAACAGGTTAACATCATAATTTTAGTATGAATACTACTATACACAATTACAATTCTCACAAACTAACATCCAAAAGTTAATAGAACTATTTATACTTCATAAACTTTAGCAAACATTTAAAAGCAATTTCTTAATAAAGCTTTTTGCATTTCTTGCTAACAAAACATAGGGTACATTAATACAAGCTACCATTATCCATACAAAGAACAAGAAATTTTGTTTTTGTTTTTGTTTTTAGTTAAAGAAGCTGAGAAATGTAATGTAACTCCTTCTTTCTTTATATTTTTGAAGCTGTATCTTGAGCCGGGGTAAAAAACACAAACTTCTCCATTCATACACAAAACAGTTTATGAGTCACCACAGTTAATAAAAGTATATGTGTGTGTGTGTGTGTGTGTGTGTGTGTGTGTGTAGGTGAAATAATAATTGTCCCATTTCTGAGCTCTGAAAAGCTCAAAAATTAGTTTTGGATAACAATCTTAATGTTCCACTGAAAGCTCAAGATCAGGGCCTGGTTCAACAGCTGTCCTGAAGTCTTTGTCCAAGTCATAATGAATCTGAAGCAAAAAGCTCCAAATATGAAGAGACACACAACCAAAAATTTGTTGCAGTCCCCTTGCATGCAACAATCCAGTTCAAACAAGAGTCTCTGAAACCTCACTCTCAGCTACAGTGGTGCTTTCTAGCCAGTAGCTTTCCCCTAGGAAATCTGTTCCAAGTTGGCCCAGTGCAGACCTCTCTAAAAGAGTACCTCCTTCTAGCCAGCATGAAACAGGAAGCTGTCTCTTAAAGGAGCCACACATTTGTTTGCCATCAGCAAACAGAAGCTGTGCAGCTTTGGCTGCTGACTCCACCTCAGCCTGCTTTTTGGCAGTCCTGGTCTATCTGTACCTCCCATCTCTGACCCACCAGCCTAGAGACCCCTGTATCCTGGGGCCCCACAGCACTCAACTACCTGAGGGCTCAAAGTGATGCCCTATTATCACCTCACTGTGAGCTGTGGAACTCTTTCAGCACCCTGGTTCCCATTACCTGCTTTGCTGGTGGTTTTGCATCCTATGTCTTGCCTTAGGCATCCCCATGGCTTTGCCTCACCCTGTTGCTGGGAGCCTGGGCTGGCATAGCTTCCAGCTCACCTCTGTGTCTCCCCCATTCAGCCTGGAGCTCAGCTCTGCATCACCTCAGCTATTCCCATGTTGCTGCAGGGGACTCAGACCCTGCGCTTTCCATTGCAGGGAGGATTTCAAAACCTCCATTGCACTCTCCACACCAGGGCAAGTCCAGCCTGGGCAACCTGTCAACAACTTACCTGGAGTAATAATCACCAGGAAATAATCAAATTGAGGGCTAAAATTAATAAAATACAAACAAAGAGAACAATACAAAAAAATCAATGAAAAAGAGTTGGTTGGTTCTTTGAGAAAATCAACAAGATAGACAAATCCTTATCCAAACTAGCCAAAAGGTAGAGAGAGAACATCCAAATTAACAAAATCAGAAACAAAAAGAGAGACATAAGAAAAGACAATGAAGAAATGCAGAGAATAATCAGGTCATACTTCAAAAACTTGTACTCCACAAAATTGGAAAATCTAAAAGAAATGGACAATTTTATGGATAGGTACCACATACCAAAATTAAATGAAGACCACACAAACAATTTAAATAGACTTATAACCCCTAAGGAAATAGAAGCAGTCATTAAAAGTCTACCCCCCCCCCAAAAAAAAAAAGAAAAGCCTAGGGCCAGATGGTTTCAGGACAGAATTCTACCCAAATATCAATACTCTTCAAATGGTTCCACACAATAGAAACAGAAGGAATATTGCCAAACTCCTGTATGAGGCTACAGTCACCCTGATATCAAACCACACAAAGATGCAAAAAAGAAAGAGAATTACAGACCAATCCCCCTTGTGAACATTGATGGTAAATGATGGAAGCAGATGCAGAGATCCACAGTCAAGCACCAGGCCAGGCTACAGTTCAGCCAAAGAGAGAGAAGATGGATTCTATGAGCAAGGGGCATAAAGATCATGATGGGGAAACCTACAGAGACAACCAAACCAAGCTAGTGGGAACTCAAGAATTTTAGACCAATATCCGTGGAGCCTCCATGGGACTGGATTAGGCTCTCTGCATAAGTGAGATAGTTGTATAGCTTGATCCGCTTAAAGGTGCCCCCTGGCAGTAGGATCAGGATCCATCCCTGGTGCATGAGCTGGCTTTTTCTAGCCTATTACCTATGATGGGACACCTTGCACAGGCTTGATGCAGGTGGAAGTGTTTGGACTCCCCTCAACTGAATGTACCAGACTTTGCTGACTCCCTATGGGAGGACTTACCTTTTCAGAGGAGGGAATGGTAGGTGGGTGGGAGGGGAAATACTAGGGGGATAGGAGGAGGGAAGAGAGGGTGATCTGTGGTTGGTATATAAAATAAAAAAATAAAAAAATTCTAGATGATAACACAGAAATTGATTAAAATTTATTATAAATCAAGTTTCTTTGGAGAAACAGAATGGATAGAATGAATATATATTAAAAGTGGTATTTATTAGATTGGCTTATACTACATGAGTTGTGTAGTCCATCTGTAGCTGTATGCACAATACAGAGACAGAGAACCCATTAGCTACTTAGTCTATGAGGATAGATACCTTAGCTGTCCCAATTTGGACCTGTTGGATTTCTCCATAGCCATGGGTTTTCAGTCCACATATGAAGACCAAAGAAGCTGAGTTCAGGCATCAGTGAGGGAACAGCAGCCGCAGCAGCCACAGCAGCAGCAGCAGCTCCAGGGTAGGTGTACTCACCAGCAAGGAGGGTCTAAGGCCTCCCTTTATCTGGGCTGTGAGAAGAAGGTGTCACTCCAGAGGAAGCTCTTTACTTGTCAGTTACTTCTAGGAAATAATCCCACAGAGCAGCCCAGAAGTTATCTCTTAGTCAATCCCAGATTTAGTCATCTTGACAACATCAACCATCACAAATCTGCTCCTTGTCATGATAACACTCAATTATATCTCCTTATGTCACAATTAATTTCTAAATGATGAAAATAACAATGTCATGACTTCATCTAACATAGCTATCTTTCTTGGGACCAAAAAATGCACTGTTATTTCCCAGGATAGCTAGCAAAATTCCTTGAGAAATCCTTAGTCTTTTGAGAACTCATAACTTCAACATGATAATATATCTATAACATTTAACTACTGATATCATATCAATTGATATTACATTATAAATAAATACATGGCAAATAAATAAAGGAAAGGTGCAGAAAGATTGTAAGATCCTGGGCGTCATGGACTTTGCTATGAGATTATGTCTCCTAGTGACATTAGAAGCTACACCTGTAAAGTGTCACCAACTTCACTACCCAAATTTTAATTGAACAGGGAAGATGCCACCAAATCGGACAAACTGGATAGGTAAAACCCCACAGAGCCTCAACTCTTCACAAAGAACTACAAGCAGCTGAGTAAAGCTGACTATTGGAGAGGTTACTTCCTATGGGAAGAGCACACCAATTGGTTGTCCAGCGCCAAATAGTCAGTCCTGAAAACAACACATGTATGAGAAACATTATATGGACTCAACAGGTTATATTTAGGACTATATATGTGTATACAAATACATGTATACATTCAATAATGATTGATGAAGAAAGAGGTCATGAATTTGAAAGAGAATGGGGAAGGGTCTATGGGATGGCCCATGTGTGTATGGGGTGGATAGAGAAATGTTGTAATTAAAGTACAATCTGAAAAAAGTAAATCAAGGAAAGAAAATATGTATATATGCACAAACACTTCTTAACAAAATATGGTAGAACATTTATGGCAATTTCAGTCCTTGTTTCTGTAATTGTCCTTAATTGGTATTTATACCTATTTTCTTCTACTACCTACTTTGTAATTCTTCCACCCTCAGCCAGTGTCTCAGCAGGTCTCAGTAAAGAAACAGCATTTTCTGTATTAGTTATTTTGCTGTGCCAAAGCACCTGGCAAGCAGCAGCTCAAGAGAAAAGGATTTATTTTGGCTTACATTTTGAGAGGTCAATAGGGTCCATCATGGTGGGGAGAGCATGGTGGTGAGAGCAACAGACTATTGGTCACATTGCATCTGTAGTCAGGAAGCAAAGAAAAAATAGGAAGTGGAACTGGTGTATAAGACCTCCCTACAGTGACCTACTTCCTCCAGCAAGGCTTTAGCTCTTACAGGTTTTACAAGCTTTCCAAACAGTGCCATCATCTGGGAATGAAGTGTTCTTATTCATGAGTCCATGGGGGATATTTGACAGTCAAGCCACAATAATATAATATATAGTGCAAGAAATTAATAAAAATTAATTCATTGATTTTTTCCCCTAAGGTGAAACCTGCGGATTAATTTTTATTCTACTTGGAGAGTTAAAAAAATAGTCTACTTGAGGGAACACCTGTGGCATATTTCTATGACAATTTTAACCAGAGACCAGTTAATTTAGTAGGCAAGTTGCAGAAGCTGAATGAGTCAAATTCCTAATCATTGTTTTTCCTCTTCCTTGTCTGTTGGCATGAAGACATGCAAAAGAGTGAGTTAGAAAAAAATAGGACACATTAATATGACTGATTCAAAACTCTACTAGTGATTCTCTGAGTCATAGAGACATTACTTAAGAAGGTCGGTAGGAATGTCAATGTTGTCTCTGTGAACAGAAGCAGCTGCTCGCTTGAATCCACACTACTATTTTTGAATGGTTTTAAGAGGAGATGTGATCAAAGTACAATCCTTTGATTGCTTCTAATGAGAAATATAGGGAGCAGACACATTGTAAACATCTCAAACATATTTACTTGCAGGTTTGCTCAAGTATCAATACTGATTATCCCATTAGGAAATGGAAGTTGGTCCAGGAAATGAATCCTGAATACTTTCTTTCTAATTGGTTTTGTCAAATACATTGCATTCTGTCCAACAAACATTCACTACTGATGTGTGTTTGTAATTCCTCATTGACAATGACATTACTTATTTATCCAGTGTTCAGTGTCTGGAATAATTGAGATAATTGAGGACAGGTCCTTTTTTTTTTTTTTTTTTTTTTTTTTTTTTTTTCAAAACAAGCAAACAAAAACCACAACCTCCAGACATCAACAACAACAACAAACCATGAAAATAAAATTGCAGTGAAAGTTTGCTATAAATGTATAAGAGTTTTCATTTAGGGCAAAGTAAGCTTAAAGGCTCTTTTGATGTTGACAGTAAGTCAGTGTAGAGCGGAGTGACACTAAGGCTTGGTGTTCTGACATGTCCCCATTCCGGGTCTTTGCAATCTCTCTTCTAGCACCTCATCATCTTTAGTTTATCATTGGAATCTCTCCTCCATCCTTATCATGACTCTTGCTCTTGGCCTTGTTTTGAGACACCAGTCTTGGGAGTGCAAGGACAGTGGTCACCATGATGCTCTGTAGCAGTAGATTGTTTTCAGTAGAGCATTTGTGAGACTGATGAGAGTATTGTTTGCCTTTCAGAAAATAGCACCACAAATGTTCACACTGAGTTGACTCCTCTTCTTCAAGAGTGGGGAAAGAGGAAATACATATCACTCTCCCATTACCATGTTAAATGATCTTTAGAAAGAAAATAATTACTCTAACTCATTATCTTTATTTTGAGATTAGTATACCAGATACGTGATCAAAGCATGGATTTTGTGTAGCAGTGGAAATACCTTATTGTACACTAAAATGTAAGATGAATTTCTAAACAGTAGTATTAATAAAAATCCTGGAGCCAGATATTGGGGTGAATGCTGAAAGATCAGAGAAATAGGACAAGCCACAGCCAACCTTACCTCACCAACACCTCTATCTCCAAAGAGAGCTACTTCCTGTATACCCACATCTATATACCTTTCTGTTCTTCATGTCACTTCATCTCTCTGCCCAGATACATCACTTCCTGTCTGTCTGTACAGACCTCCAGACCTCTGTGGTTAGTACTGGGACTAAAGGCATGTATCACCATGTCTGGCCCTGTTCCCCAGTGCAGTCTTGAACTCACAGAAATCCAGATGGATCTCAGCCTCTCAGATGTGAGGATTAAAGGCATGTGCTATCATTGCCCAACTTCTATGCTTAATATAGTAGCTGGCTTTTTCCTCTGATCCTCAAATAAGCATTATTAGGGTGCACATATTTTGGGGGATACAATATATAACCACACTAAATAACTTACTGTTTTGATTCTTTCTTGTGTGAAATCCAAAGTGTTTCAGGAACTGGATGTGACAGATGAATTTCAAGATGGACTAAATGAAGTGACTAGATGAAATAGATAAGAGCAGGAGCACATGATTTCAAGCTGTTGGTGAACAGTACTTACCATTAAGCATCATGCCTTGCTTATTCTGATGGATGAAATCTTTCAATAAGATCATTTAATTCCTTAGTCACAAAAGAATCCTTTCATGCAGCACTTACATCAGATAATGTACGTGAGCATACTGAGCCATCTTCCTTTTATTTCTGCCTCAGTAATGTTGACATGAATACTGTCAAATATGGCAATATTCTAACTAAAGTTAGTGCTACTTTCTCAGAGAACAAATTTAGGAACTAATACACATAGATTTCTTGAGATATTTTTTTTTCCTGATCATAAAGGAAGATAAAGTGTGTCTTCAAGTTTGTTGGCAAGTGTTGAGCATGAACTTGCTCTCTCTTTGCAAAAGAGCTAACTTGGAGGAGGAATGTACATCAGCTGAAAGTGGATAAGGTAACAAGCAACAGAGAGAAGCCTTCACAATAATTTTAAATGTGAATTTTAATATCCCTGTAAACATAACAAGTTTTGCTTATAGCAAGCAATATAACAAATCAAGGCATAGCATTATTAATTATCTACTTAAAAGACAGAAGTATGTAAAGTAACAAAGATCTCTTTAGATAGTGGTTAATTAATTTAACTGCCGGAGAGCTAGTTTGCTAATGTGTAGCTGAGACTTGAAAGTTAATTGCACAAATCCCTACCTTGTTGATATTTAAAGCTGATGATCTCATTAATAACTGGCCCCAAAGGGTCAAAGCATTGAAAATGGGAGAGATTGAAACAGATATCCCCATTATCTCACTTTGCTTTTCAACAGAGTGTGTGTTGGTCCAATGTCTACTGTATGTGGCAAGGGACAGGAATAAAGATGGACTGTGTCAGAATGTCCAATAGGGTTTTGGAAGAGATCTAGAACTGTGAGATCAGTATTGCTTATCAGTTTATGAGCAGACATTTAAAGCCAACAGGCATGTAGTAGATTACAACAGCTGAATTTTGTAAACTTCCCTTGTGGTCTTCCAGATTGTATCAGAGTGCAGTCATGTCATTTGGCTTACAATCTACTAGCTTGAATTCACTAGAAAAGACGTAGGAAGATATCACATTTTAGAGATCATTTTTATTCATACACACACACATGTATTAAATTTAGGGTTGGTCATGACTTGGCTAGTATCATTTATATATAATTATTTATAAAATGATATGTCATAATCATTTTCCTTCTAAGGGAAGAATTGGCTCTAATGCTGGTATAGCAAGGATGCTCTAATTGTTAATCAGAACTTAATATTTTTTTCCTTCAAAGGACATAGCCATGCCATTTGTTCTAGGATCTATGGCAATGTGGTAAACCCATATGATGAAAATCTGAGCAATGAAATGTGAGTGAAAGTGATTCTGCCATGTCCATATGTCACTCCATAACAACAATGCTCCTTCTTCTCATAGCTGACATGGAACCAGGGCAGAAGAACCAGATCTACCAAGTTTAATTTTGGAAATGCTGCATGATACAGATGTATTGTCTTAATTTTCTTTCTTGGAAGAAAAGATAAGTATTAGGCTATTAGGATTTTCATGAAAGTAGATCTCTGTTTACCTTAACTAATATAACTAGAGTTTCAATATGTTTCAGTTTGTTTTGTTTTATTCATGTATATCTTAAACTATTAATTAAGTGTTCTTTATGTTTGTCCATTATTGTATGTCTCCATTATTGGATACAATAGGCCTATGAGTTAAATGGTCATAGGCTGAAGGTGAAAACTAACATCTGGGCACCCCCATCTGCAATTTGTGGGTCCAGAATTTGGTTCTGAGGCAGTTTTCTGAGCCACATGACTTGTCTCCTTTGCATTCAAAGGTGATTGAGTAGTACCCTTTCTTCTTCATCTGCTCTTGGCCTAGTAGGCTGAAACTCAAAAGGCTTTGATTCTGTAGCTGAAGAATGTTGGTTTAGAATTGCTATTTAGTTTCAGATTCCTGGAATATATTAACTGCAGGGATTTTGTCTTCTATCATTTCCACATCACAGAGGGTTCTTTGTGTTTACTCCTTTAATATTTTGTCTTAGAGGCTATCTTTCTTGGTACAATATTATAAACCAGTCATAAACATTTTTATCTAACCCAGAATCACATTTATGAAGAGCCATGGGTTCTGTCCCCATCCACTTTCACTTGGCTTCTTTCTCTCATAGCTGACCTCTTTATACAAAAACTGCCATTGAACAATGGAGACCTACATTTCCAGAGAGACACTGCCAGAAGGATATTATCTGTGGTTTCAGACACAAAGCCTCTTTCTTTTTACTGAAGTAGCTGTGATAGACAGATAATAGATACAGAATAATGAATACCTGTTGTGGTCAGATGTTTAGTAATTTCTCTTCTCTGATATAAATTTTGCTTTCAGTTCCTAGAACATTTAGGCCCCAATTTGTGACATTAGGCTGATGATGAATGTGCATTAATGTGCATGGCATTTTACTTAAGAAGCAGGTGGTAATTTAGTAGACGAAGAACTTATGAAAAGCTAGATAAACATTTTACAGACTAGTTTTTGTGATCAAACAAATGTTCTGCTTTTCTGACATCATAATTTATTTCCCTAATATAATTAGTTATGATTAGATGACAGTGGTTTATTTAGTTCAATGATTCTTAGATTTGAGAGGGAGGTAGGGAGTCATTTGAGAATGTAATGTAAGCCAAAGAACTTACACACACACACACACACACACACACACACACACACACACACACACATACACTGTGTATTTTAGATATGTCTCAGAGTATTACACACTCAGAGAGGCTGTCTTTCAGATGAGCTCAAGACATTCCTAAAATCCAGGAACTATTATATGAAATCTCAAGTTGAGGATGGGGTAGTAAAAAGTTTTATAGCATATTCATATATCAGTGGTTGGCCTAATAGGCACCAAAGAGGCTTCCTCCAGCACCTGATGGGAGCAGATGCAGAAACTCACACCTAGACACTAGGCAGAGCTTGGGGAACTCCTCAGAAGAGGGAGGTGGAGGATTGTAGGACCCAGAGGGGTCAAGGACACCAGGAGAACATGGCTCACAGAATCAGCTAAGCAGGGTTCACAGGTGCTCATGGACACTGAGGTGACAATTAGAGAGCCTGCACAGGTAAGAGCTAGATCCTCTGCATACATGCTGTAACTGTTGAGTTAGTTTTTTTTTTTTTTTTTTTTTTTTGGGTGGGGGAGACTCCTAACAGTAGGAATAAGGGTGCCTCTGACTCTTTTACATGCTCTTGGGATCCTTTTCTTTCTACTGGGCTGACTCATCAAGTCTTGATATAAAGGTTTATGCCGTGTCTTTTTGCAAATTCTTATGCTGTGTTCAGGTGAAATCCCTGGGAAGCCTGCCCTTTTCTGAAGGAAAATGAAGGGGAAGTGGACCTGGAGGGGAGGGGATGGTTTGGTGGGGTACTTGGAGAAGTTGAGGGATTGGAGGCTATGGTCAGGATGTATTGTAGCAGAGAAAAATCAATAAATTAAAAAAATAAATGCAAATGCAAGAGCAGCTGGCCAGAGGGTGAGGGATCAGTCTGCTAGCTGGACTGCCATCATTTTCTGAATTCTATTCTCCTGAGAACTACTCTGCTACCCAAACCTTTCAATGACATCATTCTCCCCATCAGCCAGATCTTCCTCACAACTCCAGCAGACTCCATAGGACAAGTTATAATCCATACCAGTAAGAAGAACAGTAGTCCTCCCCTTGGGTCCATATTCTGGTCTACAACTTTGAAAGAAGTCTTTGGTTTTACTGAAAGCCAGGCTTGATCTAGGGACCCAAGGCCCCCAAAACCACAGCAGAGATTCCCTACTGGACCTGAAGACTCTCTAGCCTCTAGAACTCTTGGCCACTTAGGCCAGAAGACCAGGGAGAAAACATAAAACAAAGGAACAAATCACTTCCAACAAAGACAAATGAAGGAATCTACACCTAGCCCTAGAATCAGCCCAAATCCAGATACCTAAATGCCAGTACAAGAACAGAGTCAATAACAGAAAGGGCAATATGTCATCACCAGAAGCTAGCTATCCTACAATAACACCTGAACATTTCAATGCAGCTGAAACACAAGAAAATAACCTTAAAATAACTTTATGAAGATGATAGAGGTCTGAAAAGAGGAAATGAAAATCTCCCTTAAAGAAATGGAGGAAAAGACAAACAAAAAGTTGGAAGAAATCAACAAATCTCTTTTAAAATGTCAAGAAAACCAATAAAAAACAGTTAACAGAAACAAATAAAACTGTTTAAGACCTTAAAAATAGAAATAGAAACAACAAAGAAAGCATGAACTGATGGAATTCTGGAAATGAAAAATCTGGGTAAGGAAACAGGAATTACAGATGCAAGCATCACCAGCCAAATACATGAGATGAAAGAGAGAATCTCAGGTGTTGAAGATATGACAGAGAAAATAGATTCATCTGCCAAGGAAAATGTTAAATCTAAAAAATTCTTAACATGAAACATCCAGAAAAATCTGGAACATTATGAAAAGACCAAACCTAAGAATAATAGGACTAGACGGAGGAAAAGAATCCCTGATCAAAGGCCCAGAAAATATATTTAACAAAATGATAGAGGAACATTTTCTAAACCTAAAGAAGGACATACTACAAAGGTACAAGAAACTTACAAAACACCAAATAGACTGGACTAGAAAAAATTCACATTGGCACATAATAATCAAAACGCTAAACATACAGAATAAAGAAAGAATATTAAAAGCTGCAAAGGAAAAAGGACAAGTAACATATAAAAGCAGACCTATCAGAATTACACCTGAATTTTCAATGGAAACTCAAAGAGCCTGGATAGATGTCTTACAGACTCTAAGAGACCACAGATGCTAGTCCAGACTATTATACCCAGCAGAACACTCAATGATCATAGATGGAGAAAACAAGATATTTCATGACAACATCAAAATTAATCAATAGCTATCCACAAATCCAGCCTTAAAAAAAGGAACTGGAAGGTAAACTCCAACCCAAGGAAGTTAGCTCCACCCACAAAAACACAGGCAACAGATAATCCCCCACCAGCAAAACCCAAAGAAGGTAAGGACACACACATACACCACCACCACCACCACCACCCATAATAATAACAACAAAATAACAGGAATCAGCAATCACTGGATTAAATATCTCTCAATATTAATGTACTCAATTCGCCAATTGACATAGGCTAACAAAATGATAATGAAAACAGGATCCATAATCCTCCTGCATACAAGAAACACACTTCAACTTCAAAGACAGACATTACCTCAATGAAAAGGCTTAGAAAAACATTTTCCAATCAAACAGATTTAAGAAGCAGGCTGGGGTAGCTATTCTAATGCCTAACAAAACAGACTTCAAACCAAAAATAATCAAAAGAGTTGGAGAAGGACATTTTGTATTCATTAAAGGATACATCTGCCATGATGATGTCTCAATTCTGAATATCTATGCTCCAAACACAAGAGCATCCACATTTGTAAAAGAAACATTACTAAAGCTTCAATCATATATTGAGTCACACATTTTAATAGTGGAAGACTTCAACACCCCACTCTCACCAACAGACAGGTTATGCAGACAGAAAGAAAACAGGGAAATAATGGGACTAATAGTTGTTATGACTTAAGTGGATCTAACAGATAACTATAGAATAGTTGTCCGAATTGATCACATATTCAGTCACAAAGCAAGTTTTAACAAGCACAAAAAATTAGAATAACCCCCTATATCTTATCAGATCACCATGAGTTAAAGTTGGAGTTCAACAATAGCACAGACTATAGTAAGCCTACAAACTTATAAAAACTGAACAACTCTCTACTGAGTTACTGCTGGATCAAGGAAGAAATAAGAAAGAAATCAAAGACTTCCTAGAATTCTATGAACATTAATGCACAACATACTCAAATTGTTTTCCTTAGTTATGATAGAAAGCAAATTATGTATAAAACTTTAGACTCACCAAGATAAGATAGATAATATAGTATTTTCTCTAATTTTGCCAAATACAAATAGACTGGATATTGTAACTGTAATTCTTACTTGATAACTGTATTTGTTGTATATAATTTTACAATATTGAAGTTGTTTTGATTAGACAAAAGGGGGAAATGCTGTAGAATAATTCTTCTGTACACTGTAAAGATTTGTCACTTGGATTGGTTTAATAAACAAGCTGACTGGGCAATAGCTAAACAGGATAAAGTTAGGCAGGAAAGAAAAACTAAGAATGATGGGATGGGCAGAGACAGAAGAGAAGCCAGCAAGCCGGCCAGCATCCCAGGAAACAAGATGTGTGGAAAATGAGGTAACAAGCCATGAGCTACATGGCAAAGCATAGATAAAAACCCCAAATACACATACCCACAAAGAGTAGATGGCAGGAAATTATCGAATGAAAGGCTGAAATCAATAAAACAGAAACAAAGAGAACAATACAAAGAATCAATGAAACAAAGAGTTGGTTCTTTAAGAAAAAAAAATAGACAAACCTTTATCTAACCTAACTAAAAGACAAAGAGAGAATATCCAAATTAATAAAATCAGAAAAGAAAAGCGGAATATAGCAATAAACAGTGAGGATATTCAGACAATCATTAGGTTATACTTCAAAAACATATACTCCACAAAATTGGAAAATCTAAAAGAAGTGGACAAATTTCTTGATGGATACCACATACCAAAATTAAATCAATATCATATAAACAATTTAAATAGATTTGTAACCCCTAAGTAAATAGAAGCAGTCATTAAAAATCTCCCCCCCAAAAAGCCCAAGGCCAGATGGTTTCAGTGCAAAATTCTACCATACTTTTAAAGAGCTAATACCAGTACTTCCCAAATTGTTCCAAAAATGGAAATGGAAGGAATGTTGCCAAATTATTTTATGAGGCCACTGTTACCCTAATACCAAAACCACATAAAGACTCAATAAAAAAAGAAAATTATTGACCAATTTCCCTTATGAACACTGATGGAAAAATACATAATAAAACACTGGCAAACCAAATTCAAGAACACATCAAAAAAAAATAATCGACTGTAATGAAGTAGGCTTCATCCTAGAAATGCAGGGATGGTTCAACATATGAAAATCTGTCAATGTAATCTACCATATTAACAAACTGGAAGGAAAAACATATGGTCATCTCCTTAGATGCTGATAAAACTTTTGACAAAATCTAACACGCTTTCATGATAAAAGTCTTGGCAAGATCAGAGATATAAGGAACATACCTAAACATAATAAAAACAATATACTGCAATCTGACCTCCAACATCAAATTAAATGGAGAGAAATGCAAAGCAATTCTACTAAAATCAGGAACAAGACAAGGCTGTCCACTCTCTCCATATCTATTCAATATAGTACTTGAAGTTCTAGCTAGAAAAATAAGACAGCAAAAGGAGATCAAGTAGTTATAAATTGGAAAAGAAGTCAAAGTATCATTATTTGTAGATAACATGGTAGTATACATAAGAAACCCCAAAAATTCTACCAGGGAACTCCTATAGCTCATAAACACCATTAGAAAAGTGGTTGATACAAGATTAACTAAAAAGAAAATCAGTAGCCCTCTTATATACAAACAATAAAAGGGCTGAGAAAGAAATCAGGGAATCAACACCCTTCACAATAGCCATAAAAAGTATAAAATATCTTAGGGTTACTCTAGTGAAGCAAGTGAAAGACCTGTATTACAAGAACTTCAAGTCTTTGAAGAGAGAAATTAGAGAAGTATCAGAAGATGGAAAGATCTCCACTGCTCATGGATTGGCAGGATTAATATAATACAAATGGCCATCTTACCAAAAGCAATCTACAGATTCAGTGCAATTCTCATCAATATGGCAACACAATTCTTTACAGATCTTGAAATAACAATATTCAACTTCATAGGGGAAAACAAAAAAAAATCCAGAATAGCTAAAACAATTATAATAAAAGAATTGTGGGAGGTATCACCATCCCTGATCTCAAGCTCTACTACATAGCTATGGAAATAAAAAAATAGCATGGTATTGGCATAAAAACAGACAGGTAGATCAATAAATAAATAAATCCACACACCTATGGACACCTGATTTTTTTTACAAAGATGCCGAAATTATACAATGGAAAAAAGAAAGCAACTTCAACAAATGGGGCTGGATTAACAAGATGTCAACATGTAGATGTCTTCAAATAGATTCATATCTATCACCATGCACAAAACTCAAGTCCAAGTGGATTAAAGACCTCAACATAAATCCAGTTACAATGAACCTGATAGAAGAGAAAATGGGAAGTAGTCTTGAACACATTGGCACAGAAAACAGCTTCCTGTATAGAACACCAGGAGTGAAGACACCAAGATCAACAATTAATAAATAGGACCTCATGAAACTGAGAAGCTTCTGTAAGGCAAAGACCACTGTCAATAGGACAAAACATCAGCCTACAGAATGGAAAAGATCTTTACCAACCCCATATCCATCAGAGGGCTGATCTCCAACATATATAAAAAATTAAAGAAACTAGACATCAAAACCAAATAATCCAATTTAAAAATGGGTACAGACCTACACTGAGAATTCTCAACAGAATAAGGTCAAATGTCAGAGAAACACTTAAAGAAATGTTCAGCATCTTTAGTCATCAGGGAAATGCAAATCAAAATGATTCTGAGATACCGTATTACGCTTGTCAGAATGGCTAAGATCAAAAACACAATTGGAAAGGGCTTGATAAAAGGGAACACTACTCCATTGCTGGTGGGAGTGTAGGCATACACATCCACTTTGGAAATCAAAATGGCAGTTTCTCAGAAAATTAGGAATCAATCTACCTCAAGACCCAGCTATACCACTCTTGGGCATATACACAAGGAATGCTCAATCGTACCATAAGGACACTTGCTCAACTATGTTCATAGCAACTTTATTCATAATAACTAGAATCTAGAAACAACCTAGACACCCTCAACCAAAGAACGGATTAAAAAAAAATGTAGTACATTTACACAATGTAGTATTACTGAGTTGTTAAAATCAATGACATCAGGAAACTTGCAGGCAAATGGATGGATTTAGAAAAATCCTGAGTGAGGTAACTGAGGCCCAAAAAGACAAACATGGTATGTATTCACTCATAAAGACAAACATGGCATGTATTCACTCATAAGTGGATACTAGCTGTAAAGTAAAGGATAGCCAGGCTACAATCCACAGACCCAGAGAGGCTAGATAACATGGAGTGCTCAATGGGGGTGGGTGGGTGGGTGGGAAAACATGGATTTCACTGAGAAGGGGAAATAGAAGAGATTTCCTGGGTGAATTGGACACAGGTGTGGATAGGTGTTGCAGGGATGGGGGGCTGGATGGAGGGTGTGAGTACTCAATGAGAGTCATTTAGAAGCCTGTTGCAAGGGAATCTCCCATGTATATACAAGGATGACTCCATGACCCCAGCCAAGACTTCCTAGCAATAGTGGATACATAGACTGAATTGGCCATCTCCTGTGATCAGATTAGTGACCACCTCAATTGTCATCAGAGAGTCTTCTTCTAGTAACTGATGGAAACAGACACAGACCCACAGCCAAACGTTAGGCTGAACTCAAGGAATCCTGATGAGGAGAGGGAGGAAGGATTGTAGGAGCCAGAGGGGTCAAGAACATCAAAAGAAGATGTGGTTGATATATTGTGCACCCTAATAAACTTATCTGGGTTTCATAGAACAGAACAGCCACTATATTAAACATAGAGGTTAGGCAGTGGTAGCACACACCTTTAATCCTAGCATTCCAGAGGCAGAATCCATTTGGAGCTCTGTGAGTTCAAGGCCACACTGAAAAGAGCCAGGCATGGTAACACACACCTTTAATCCCAGGAAGTGATGGCAGGAAGCAGAAAGGCATATAAGGTGTGAGGAACAGGCAGTAGAGGTTTTTAAGCTTTTAGGCTTTTAGCAGCAGTTCATCTGAGATCCAGAGGCTTCCAGTTTGAGGAAAGTAGATGGGCTGAGGAGTTGGTGAGGTGAAGTTGGCTGTGGCTTGTTCTGCTTCTCTGATCTTTCAGAATTTACCCCAGTGTCTGCCTCCAGGTTTGTTTTATTAATAAGACGTTTTAAGATTTGTGAGCACCTGGCCTCATAGGTGCTCACAGAGACTGAACCAACAACTAAGGAGCCTTCCTGGGACTGACCGAGGCCCTCTGCATGTATGTTACAGTTGTGTAGCATGATCTACCTGTGAGACTCCTAACAACGGGAGCAGTGGTTGTCTCTAGCACTTTGGCTAGCTCTTGAGATCTTATTCTTCATACTGGGTCGCCTTGCCCAGCCTTAATACAAGGGGAGGTGCTTTGTCTTATGCAACTTGATATGCTATGATTTGTTGATACCCACGGGAAAGCCTGCCCCTTTCTGAACAGATACAGAGGAGGAGTGGATTGAGCAGGGTGGGTGGTGGGTGGTGGGTAGAGGGGAAATGAAGGGAAGGAATGTAAGGAGAGAAGGAAGGGGAAACTGCAGTCAGGATGTAAAACAAATAATTACTAAATAAAAATAAAAAATTTATAGCAGAAAACATTGATTCAGTGCAGTTCAGGCTTTTACACACATAAAACTCATCTATAGCTGACTGGACAGAAGGACAGGATCCTAGGATGGAATTTTAGAAATAGTAAGTGAGTCATTCTGAAATGTGAGACTCGATCACACAACTCAAACATTTAATATTATATGATGCTTATGCATACAGTGTGGAGGCCATATTATTAGGAAACACTTTGTAATCTTATCTTGTTCACACCACAGCTGACTAGCACAACCCTGACTCCATGTTGCACAACTGGAGAGACTTTGTGCCAGGTTCCTCACTGGGCTCAAATCTCACCACGTGGAGAATCTAACCGTCCTCCACAGTTAACTTAATGCAGTCTCCACAGAATGTCTGAATAGCCGCCTGTGCAGCTCACAGATCTTAGCCCACTATTGTCAGTATGTACAGAAGAAATAATTCTTGACATCCTGAGAAGTTTCTTAATATAATAATTTCCAGTTGCTGTGGAGATTTTCTTGAATATTTGAAAGCAACAAATGAATCATAATAAGTATTAAGACTGAAAACTTTAATGCAGAAAATGTCACAATGCAAGTAGTCTCCCCATTACATTGTCCCACATGATCTTTGGAGGGTAACAAAACAAGGCAAAGAAAGAAAATCAGTGTTTATACTCAGATGTATTGAGGAAATTTCCACCAGGAAAAAGAGTGGGGTATTTTCAATAAAAGTTTCTCGGTCCAACAAATCATATATATGTTCTTATACATATTTTTTGAAGAATACTGCTGTTAACATGTTTACATTGTATGTAAATTATTTTTAACAATACATGCTAGATTAGTTACTAATATATACATTTTATTATCATTATAAACTGTAGTAATAGTTTTCTATTTTGTTTCATCTATTATATTGTCAGGGATATTTATCAAGTAAGAATTTTAAAATTAAATGAATAACTGAGAACATATGCTTCTTATCTCTATGGAGCTGGAACCCCAAGTTTCTTATTTGACAAATATCTTGCAGGTTTTTCCTAAATGATTAGCTTGATAATGATGTTGTAACTAATGTATCTTCTGCCCAGTAGCTAATACTATCCTGATAATTCAAATGTGCTTGATGTCAGTTATGCTGTCTATTTTTATTTTAAGCTTTTTTTCACATTAAATTACATTTTCTTCTTTTCCTTTCCCCCATCTAACCTCTCTCATGTAACTCCTTTGCTCTCAAATTAATGGCCTCTATGTCTTTAATTGTTGTTACATGTATAGACAACTTGCTCATGAATACAACTTGCTCATTCTATACAATATTATTTGTGTGTATGTGATTTCAAGACTGACCATTTGATATTGGATAGTCAATTGTGTGGTATCATCCCAGGGGAAGATTATTGTTCTCTCAGCATATTTAGTTGCCTATTGAGAACCCATGAGACTTTCCCTTTCCATGTTATCATGCTTATTGGTGTTGTTCTAGATCAGGTCTTATTTATGTAGCTGTATTGGTAAGACTTCCTAGGCATAGCTTCTCTGACATCTCTGGGAGAGGCTTTTTACAAGCTTTCTCCTCTCGCTTCTGCTATGATCCTTGAGCCATTAGGTGCAAGAGTTCTGCTGTAGATGTATCAGTTGGGACTGGGCACCAGAGCACCATTTATTTATGCAGTTTGAACAATCGTAGTTTCTGTAATGGTCTCCTTCCGTTGGAAGAGAATATTTGATAGAGGATGAGACTTACCTGTGGATGTAAGGAGAAGTATTTAGAATATAGCTAGGAATTATGCTGGTTTAATAAAGTGGCAGTTCTGAGTTCTCCTCCAAGATTCATGACTTTACTCACCATAGGAATTGGCTAGGTTTCCAGTTCCAGGAAAAATTTCCCTCTTACTTAGCAGGCCTTATCCAAGTAGAGAGCTATTGGTTACCACAAAGGTATGCCTACCACTGTGGCATGCTTACAGATATTGTGCCATTCTGGTTGTTGTTATATTTCATGGGTGTCATTTCTAGGTAGTTCTATGGGTTGCTTACCCCTTTAGAAAGCTTGCACCTGTTGTACCTGTTGTGAGTGTGAAAGCTAGTCCTCAAGGAGAAGGCTTCAAGATCAGATCCTGCTCAGATCTGTGGGCTCCTGTGTCCAAATTACATGTTTTCTTAGCAATAGGGACTTGCCTTCGACTTCCAGGAAGAAACTAAGGGCAATGGCAATAGCATATATTGATTTAGGATCCTCTTGAAAAGCCTGACTAACAACTTTAAAGGGGGCTTCTCACACTTGGCTTTTTCAATAGTCTATGAACCCTGTAGGGGAACATTATCAGTGCAGATAGGAAAATTTCATTTAAACCATATATGTGTTTGTGTACACGGACTTATATGTATTATATATAAATTTAGGTAAGTAGAAAATAATAAGCTTGCGTATTATTTTTAAGACATCATTCATGTTATTTTACCCTCTGCCCCTCTTTTTTTTGTATTTGTCTTCCTCCTTCCTTCCCTAATTAAAGCCACCCCCATTTTTCCCTCTCACGTCACCCCTGTTATTCTCCTCAATGTTGCTTCTTCCTCAGCATGGTCCCTTTTTTACTTTCTTGGTTTCTGTGGTTACTGCAGATGTGTGCTCACAGCAAAAGATTTGGAGCCAGGAGCCTCCAATGAGAGAGAATATGCAACATTTATATTTTCCCATCCAGGTTACCTCGATCAATATGATCTTTTCCAACTCCATCCCTTACTTGCAATTTTTGTGATTTTATTTTTCTTTACAGCTGAATTGTGTTCAGGGGCTATATGGACCCCATTTTCATTATTAATTCACTAGTTGAAGGACATTTCGGTTGTTTCCTACTGCATGTAGTGCAGCAATGAACATGGTTGAGCAATTATCTGTGGAACAGGATGTCTGGGTCTTTGTCTTTTCTTCATGAAGTAAAATCTGATTTGTACATTTTACTATGTTCAATGAGTTTAAAATATCCAACCTAATTCTAGAGCAAGAAAAGTGAAAAGAAATAATTTGCTAAGGTTAAATGATGTCAAACCTTCAGAAGTTGAAAAGCTGATTTCAGTATTAGAAATATCAAAGCATACTTCTGTTCTAAAGGCTGTGAAACTAATGTAGATAAAAGCTAATGAGATTGCCACTTGGGGGATGGGATGTTATGCTGAATTTTCACTGTTGATGGTTGTTCCCTCACTCAAGTGGCACAGCAGAGCTCAGCAAGCCATATGGAGACTAACTGAAGCTCAAAACTGAAAGTATTTACTATTTGATGTTTTAAAGATGGAGTTTGGTAGCCTCTGGTCTATAATTTTACCAGTTTTATTAAGGTATAGTTGATAAAAATCTCTATGTAGCCATTTTACATATGTGTGTGTGTGTGTGTGTGTGTGTGTGTGTGTGTGTGTGTGTGTGTGTGTATGTATGCACACACACAGACTGGGTATACTAAATTGTGTACATGTATTGTGTGTGTGTGTGTGTGTGTGTGTGTGTCTATGTGTATGTCTGTGTTCATATGCATTTCAGAAATTTGTTTGCATGCTGATGTTTGGTTTCTCAGTATCAATTTCCTTAGACTTGCCCAGTTCCCCACAATTATCCTCTCCTAGGACACCAGAAACATCCTTCTATGGCTAAAACGAACTAGGAAATAAAGACATAATATAAACTGGGCCAATGTGATGTTTCTTCATAGAAACTTGGCATTTGATTTCAATGATAGGAGAGAAAAAAATTGGCTGGGATTTATTTATTGTAGCAATGACTCTGTGTGTACCCTGCTTGCAAAAACCCTTATGTTCATCAGTTTATCTTCAACTTTTAGAATAATTCCTCCCTATACAGTCCTCACACGTTCTGTTTTCTGCTAAATTAGTTGGAATCTCTTTTACTGCCAATTTGCAAATAACCATTACTATTCATATATGTTCTAGTTGCATTTTATAATTCACTTTTATTCAGAATCATCTGCTTTATTGTGCAAACAGACTTGATATTTAAATGCCATGAAGTGTTGTTTCACATATGTCATCATTGCAAACATCTAATTAAGATATAGTAGTCATAATACCTTTAAATACAAACATGTGCGTATGGGTATGTTTACGACTTCTTCCATTTAAATATGCTCCAGAATCACGCAATTCTTAATTGCTTTGTGGTAGTTTTGCCTAAAATGTATCAACTTGGTTGCTTCCTAGAAGGTCCTATACGGTCCCAAACACAGTTTTGTATTGTATTGCCAAGCAAAACCCAACATTCCCATTGCCTGGGCTCTAGCTATATGTGCATACCAGGAGGCCCTGCTTTTGACCTGCTGAACCACAATCTACATTGTGAAAGACTCCACAGGAGAGTTTCCGCATTGAAGTTGAAAAAATTCTATTCTGCCTCTCTTTGTATTAACCATTTTATTCTTTGCTGGTTGGGTCTCTAATATGTGAGTTGATGGTCTCTATGTGGACCATTTATTCAGCACTCTGATTCCCATCTTCTCACTTCCTTTTCACCCTAGACTTAGCAGGCATGTGGGTATACTATCAGTTCCCATGCTAGAAAAGAAGCGAAGTAAGCTGAATGCAGCAGGCTGGTGTCATGCCAACTGTTTAGTAGACAGCTTCTGCCAATGAGCAAGAGTCTTCACTTAGACTGGGGTCATCTTGTGCCATCACCCTGTTCCACAATCTGAGTAGGAATATTCCAGAAATATGCTTTTTTTTTTTCTGAGACTGGAGAGATGGCTCAACAATTAGGAACAGATGACCCATTTTCAGTTCCCAGCACCGGCATTGTGGCTCACAACCATCTGTTTCTCCAGTTCCAAAGGATCTGACACTCTCTTCATACCTCCAAGCGTGCCTACATGCAGGTGGTGCACTTACATACATGCAGACCCACACAAATGCATGTAAAATCAATAAAAACTGCAAATCTCTTTTTAAAAAGATTTGTTCAACCTCCACTTGGGTTTGCCCATGGGACAGACTCTTTTCTCCCCCTGCATTGGTAGCTCTTTATTCTTTTTAAATTTAATTTAATTTAATTTTACATATCAGCCATGGGTTCCCCTGTCCTCCCCTGATTCCCATCTCCTCCAGGCAAAGACTCCCCTGGGGATTCAGCTCAACCTGGTACATTCAGTCCAGGCAGGTCCAGTCCCCTCCTTCCAGGCTGAGCAAAGAGTCTGTTCCCTGGGGCTTATGCGGGGACAGACTCTTCTAACTTTAGCAATCAGTTGTATTTGTTTTATACCTTTGTGATTGCATTGATGCTTCATACATTTCTGAGTTGAGGAAAAGGGAGCAACAGTATTCACATTTCCTCTGGATAACTTTAAGGATAGTGTAATAGTTGTCTCTACTGATCTGGGTGTTCTAGTTTTTATTAAGGCTGCTTATGAGTTGCAGTCATATAAAATTCTTGACTTACACTGAAGTTATGCCTTCATTTTAATAAAAATGTTTCTCATGTTAGATGTGATCCATTGCATAATGAATCTAAAGTGGGCCTTTTATTTTGTTGATTTGCTTTACTTTGGTATTGGTGGTGGTGGTGGCCTCTGTGTGGGTAAATGTGCAGATGTTTATGCGTGTTTGTGTGCATGTACCCATGAGTGTGTGTGTCTTGTTTGCACTGTGATGAGTAAATTTTAAGAATACATCAGTTTGCTTTACTCAGACCTAATCAAATCCAAAAATGTCCTTCCCATGGCCTAATAAGCAAGCAGCCAGGGCCCCGACTCTCATCAGCACCCTACCATTCATAAGCCTACCACTCTAGAGACTGTAAGAAACTAGTTGATCTCCCCTTCTGAGTGATGGAGAACAAATTCAGACCGGCATCAAAACAGAAATGCTGCCACTTAAAAAGAACTGCAGGTTCCATTTTAACAGGGTCTTGCTGCACAGGTTGACTTCAAACTCACAATTTGCCCTGCCAGGGCCGACTAAGTGCTAAAATCATAGGAATGTATCACCACACCTGGCCAGTAAAGTAAAAGCAAACACCACAATTAGTGTTCGACTCTTGTACACTCCCTTCCTCCACCACAGCTGTTGTATGCTGCTGTGGAGAGGTGGTGGGGAGACTGGAATGGGAACAGCTGATTTGGCCTTCTTGTAGTTAGTTTGGCAACAAGACAGAAAGAGGCAGTTGCATTGGATAGAGCAACTTTCTCCAACCTGACTAACCAAGCCCATCACCCCACCATCTGTAGACAGGACGTAAAGGCAGAGCATGGCCACTACAGGGTATTCCCTGTTGGAGGTAGAGTAAAGCTGACTCTACTTACAGAAGTAGAGAGAGCAAAGTAATGTGTTTTTCCTAACTAGACGTCTTGGGTGGGTGTTTCCTCTGACTGCCAGGCTGGTTGTCATCTCGTGCATGACATTTGTTCATTCCTCTGGCTCCAGTGGTTCTTAACCATCCTAATGCTGTGACCCTTTTAAACAGCTCCTCAGGTTGTGGTGATCATCAACATAAACTTATTTTGTTGTTACTTCCTAACTATAAGTTGGCTACAGTTATGAATCATAACATAAATACCAGATATGAAGGATATCTGATATGCAACCCCCAAAAGGTCACAACCCACAGGTTGATAGTCACTTTAACTACCACTGCTTGATTGGAATCCTTCCCACTTCACCAAAAGAAATCTGTCTGCGTCTCTATTTATTTAAGGATACTCTATTATTTGCATCATCAAATGCTGAAGAAAAAAAAAACCCAGAAAAGTTTCTGCTTTAAACTTAAATAAGTTTCTAACACAGATATATTAAATTCAAATAGTAGATCCTGTTGGATGAAATATGGTCATTAACTAATCAGTGACTATAAGCATCACACCATGATTATAATAGCTTATTGCATCTCCCTGGTTAAAAAAATAAATAACACCAAACCAAATTATCAGTGTGCATATTAATCAGTGTATAAATTTAGAAAAGAGTAGGTAGTGGTAGATTACAATTTTCAGTAATGAAAGTCTTGGTAGATGTGCTATTAATTATATTAAAATTTTAAAATAATTCAACTTTTAGTTACAGTGGTTTGAGAAACTGGATGTCCACTGAACTGTAGACCATGGTTGATTCTTTACTGTGGTGATATTGTGTCCCCCAATATATTGTGTATCCTAATAAACTTATCTGGGGTCAGAGAATAGAACAGTCACTAGACAGACATAGAGGCCAGAAAATGGTGGCAAACAACATCTTTAATCCTATCACTTGGGAGGCAGAGATCCATCCAGATCTCTGAGTTCAAGGCCACACTGGAAACTGCCAGGCATGGTGACACACCTTTAATCCCAGGAAGTGATGGCAGGAAGCAGAAAGGTATATAAGGCTTGAGGACCAGGAACTAAGCTTGCTAAGCTTTTAGGCTTTTAGCAGCAGTTCAGCTGAGATCCATTTGGATGAGGACTCAGAGGTTTTCAGTTGGAGGAAGGAAGATGAGCTCAGAAGTTGGCGAGGTGAGGTTAGCTGTGGCTTGTTCTGTTCCTCTGATCTTTCAACATTCACCCCAGTACCTGGCTCTGGGTTTGTTTTTGTTAATAAGACCTTTTAAGATTTGTGCTACACTTTACCTTGCTTATGGATGAATGGTGTTGCACTTGACATGAATGTGCAGATATTGGGTACCTAAAAATAGGCTTGCTGGGTAAAATAGTTCTTCTATTTTAATTGTCTGAGGAACACCCAAATTGTTTCCTATAGCAGAAATAATAATTTCTTGCCAAGAGTTTACAGTCTCTCCTTTCACCACATCCTCTCAGACATTAGTTGCCCACTGACTTTTTGATAATAGCTAGTCTAATAGGTGTGAGATGTCATCTCATTGAGGTTTCAATTTGCATTACCAAGACAATGGGTATTGTACCCACCCCTGACTTGTTAACCATATGAATGTCTTTTCTGAAGAAATCTTTATTCAGGCCCATTATATATTTTAAATAGTATTATATGTTTTCATACTGAATTATAGGCTTCAAATTTGCTGAGTAGGTCTTAAATATTCTCACTACAACCACATGACAATTTAGGGTCCCCTGATGGCTCAGCTGGCAAATTCATTTAGATCAAAAGCCTGATAATCTGAGCTGGATCTCTGAAATCCACTTAGAGGTGGAAGGATAACCAGTGTTGTCATCTGGTCTCTCTCTACACATGTCACATAAGCACACACACACACACACACACACACACACACACACACACACGCACACATGCACACATGAATATGACAAGTATATGAAGTAAAAGACATTTAACATGATGTAATCAATTTGGAATCCCATAAACATATTTAAAATTTTACTACAAAAATGAACCCTTTTGAACATATGTTTACAGTTTTAAATTTTAATAAAATGTTTACTTTTTTTTTTCTATTTTCTTACTAAAACTCAATGGTTTCCCATCAAATTTCATTAGGTCTTTAACTTGATAAACCATTAAAGCTTTGAACAAATAAATTATCTAGTCTCACGAGAATACTCTTATAAGAGGCAGCCCATTTTATGAATTACTTGTGAATGGAAGGAGAGTTAGAAATCATTGTGGGGAAAGTCAGCAGTGCAGCCTAAACACAATGGGGGTCTTCATTTAGTATAGTGTCATAGCAACAGAAACTCCAGTCCGATCGCAGAATGCATTGATATAATCACTGAGAGCTTTATGTGGCAACTCAAGTAGACCCCAATGTTTACGTGGGTGAGGTCTGGTTACTGTGTATGCTTTCTGCTGCTAGAGCAAGTACATGAGATGGTCAATTTACGAAGAAAAAGAATTGGTTTTGGTTTGTGTATACTAACTTGTGTACATGCTCTCTCTCTCTCTCTCTCTCTCTCTCTCTCTCTCTCTCTCTGTGTGTGTGTGTGTGTGTGTGTGTGTGTTTACTTCAGAAAATTGCTTTCATATTGATGTTTAGTTTCTCAGCAAGCTTCTAGGCCATGGCTGACTGGCCTTGTTGCTCTCAGGTAGGTGGTGATGCAGCACAGAGAGGGTGTGGTATGAGGAAGACCAGGGGGTGAAAGAGAGAGGAAGGGACTAGGGTCCCACAGTTGGGGTCAAAGTCCCCCACCAGGCCTCATCTCTTAACATTTTTACCAACCCCAGTAGCTCCGAACTAGGGGCCAAACCTTTTTCACGTGGGCCTTTGGAGAACATTAAAGATTCTGTATATAATGTTAAGCAAAGCATTTTAGTTTCCTTTCTCCACGTTAGACACTCATTTTCAATTTTCAACCAGAAATTGTTCCAGATTATTTGTTTTGTTTTTCTACAGACCTTTTACATTTATAGCACTATAATCAATCAATCAATCAATCAATCAATCAATATCATTAATCAACCTGTCAGTCAGTCAAGCAGTGTGTTTTCCCTGTGTTCCATCTACACAGTCCTGCTGCTGGTATGGTGTCCTTTTTACCTTCTCCCAACTAACCACCACACTTCATGCGTGGTTCTTGCCCTACATAGAATGCACCTTACTAGAGTTGGCTCAAAGGACAGTGTGGGCTGGTTTCTGGCTGTGCTTCCTCTTTACTTCTTGGAAAACAAAAAGATAAACTTGTAGCTGAGCCAATGAGCTAGAAAGCAGGAATGAGAGATGGAGACAGGGAAGTTTTATACGTACCTCTTGTCTATGGCATTTGATGAGATGATTTCAACAGCTGAGAAAGTGAGCAGATAATTTGCAGTCTGGCAGACATCAGCTCAAGTTACAGTGCAGATTCTGTTGACTCTGAAAGGTAGTTTCATTTTCTAAAATAGACATATACACTGGGCAAGTCAATTGCCTACTTTTTCAAAGATAATATTGCCAAATATGAATCTTGAGAGAGATTTTTTTCCATACTAGAATTATCCAGTGAAATACATTTCTCCTTTTATGACTATCTCAATTCCTTGGAAAGAGGACACAGTTTTAATTCTATGCCTTTCAGTCAGAAACAGATTCTATGAGCCACAGGCTTTTGCATCCCTAGAGCTCAGGGCTCCAGCCTCCTTCCACCTAGAGCTGCCTTTCTTTCTTAGGAGGAAGATGTGAGCAAGGAGGGTCATGAATAAGCACAGCTAATTGATACCTGTCAGCTTCAGTTGAGGACAAAATAGAACAAAACATTGCCTTACATTTGACTATGCTAGATCCCAAACCATTTCTTCAGAGCCAATACCTAGGTTTCTGTTTTTATTTAAAACAGTGATTTTTTTTTTTAAAGATACACATGAGAAGAACTAGTTTTCACTGTTTCCCTTTGTTTCCTGGCAGTAGGCAAAAAGTGAGCTCCTTAAGATTGTATGGAGTCACAAGTGATCTGCTGGTTTTTCTTTATGAGCATACTCCAGAGTAGAATCTGGGGAAGTTCAGTTAGCTAGTAATGAGCTTGGCAGAGTTAGTTCAAGGAACAGATGACCTACAGTGTTATCTGAGTGGCAACATCAATAATAATTAATACTACTACTATTAATAATAATACTAATACTAATAATAGGCAGAGGCACTGTATATTAATTAATGAAAACAATTGTCATAAAGTTTTTGATTTCTGATATTAGGTAAATCTCTTCTAAGGACTGAGTAAGGAGCAATAAGTTGAACATTTGCTAAAAAGTTCTTATTTATTTGACTTTTTATCCGTCTGCTGAACATTTAATTATGTGAGAGGAGCTTAAGTTTAATGCACTGTGTTCAGCACATGGATCTTCAAAGCCATGGTCTATGTAGATAGAGAACTTTCTGAGTGTCATTTCTCAGTTCTTAACCTACTTCCTTAGTGTGTACTTGTTATTCACTCTACTCTATTTGGTCTGTTTAGTTCAGAATGCTTGGATTAGATAGAAAACAGATATTAAGGTATAAAATCTGGCTTCACTAGAATTAAAGTGCAGTGGTTAAGAAAATGTGCTTTAGTATCAGGTACAAATGGAGGACTCACCACCTATTTACTGTATGGCTCTACACCTGCATAGTCTTCTCAACAGTATTACAGTGAATATGAATACAAGACAATAAAGTGTGGTGGTGGTGGTGTGTGTGTGTGTGTGTGTGTGTGTGTGTGTGTGCATGTGTGTGCATGAGTGTGTGTGCGTGTGTGTAAAAGACAGATACAAAAAGAAAGGTAGATACAGAAAGACAGAAAGAGAGGGAAACAGAGACCTAGAGAACTAAATTCTCATATGTGTCTTTAGGTAAGGAGTAAGCATGCAGTAGGTAGTTGTTAATAGTATTGTCACAAATCGTTATTATCAATCTTTACCTTCTATCTCATCCACGATTCTCTGGTCTCATCTCTCTGAAATCTTCCACAAAAACCAAACCTGCAACCAAAAATCCCTCTAGACACAATTTCTGCCTAACCTCATCTGTTGTTCATCTCAGAAACCAATCCACAGCTTTTGACAACTTTTCATCTGAAGAGATTTTATTGACCTTTGCAGATTAAATTTCCTTTCCATGATGTATTACAGATGCATGAAATAAGCTGCTTGCCATGCCTCTCTGTGTAAGAGAGACAAAGAGATAGGAAGCATTTATTTTCTAAGCAGGACTACATTTGGGGAGGGGATAGAAACAAGATACCAGGGAAGAGGAAATTCCTTTGAATTCCAAACAAAATGATTTCTCTATAACCCGTGTGGATGCACATTGTAAAGCAGTCACCAAGGGTGCAGAATTTATCAACAGTTCTCTCTTGGACAGAGAACAATAGGGTTGTTGTTCCTTTTATGAACTGATCTTCGGCTGTAAATCAGATGTGACTGAAGAACAACCTCTGGTGACTGCTCAGAAATCTCATTTTTAATGAGTCACAGTCTTCTGGGAAGTGCTGGGGTAGATAATGAGAACACTTTACTAGACTGCAGAAGACATGTCTACTTTTCAGACTGACACCTTCGGACCATGACTCTCACATAGCAGTGATGTTGGGTGGTTTTCAAAAGCCAGTTGAGGAATTCTTGTAGAATTATCCACATTTTCTTGCCATGTAATGGAACATTGTGCATCCTCTCACCTTGCCTATCCCACCCTCCCCTGCAAGGACCAAACCCAGAGCCTTGCTCTTGATACACAAGAACTCTATCACTGAACTAAATTCCCAACCCATCATTGTCTTAAAAAAAGCATGAAACAGATGACTGGCCCAAATCTCTGTAATTGGCTATAGGAATGTATGTAACTCTTTCAACTTTTTCTTGCTTGTTTCCATAGTATCTGAGAAGGAGGACTTTTGGTAAATAAACATCAGCGAGCTTCTTCCAAACTATATTTGTGTTTATTCTTAGAAAGTTTCACACATGTATCCAATGTATTTTGATCACAATAACTCCCCCTTTACGATTTCCCTACTTCAAGCCCTTGTCCCTTAGACCACTGAGTCCAATTAAGGATGCCAATATGTGCATGTATGAGGCATCAGGTTTGAATCCAACTTTTGTTACGATTCAAACAGCTACTTCTGTAGAAGAGGAATTAGATATACTTTGGTTAAATGTTTAGTTTCTTTATATTCTAGCAAAGTCTCCAATTATATCAAACCATGAAGTTTTCATTGCTATTAATCATAATAAACAGTGAGGAACATGATCATAGCAAATAAATACATGTGAAATGAACATCTGGATAAATAAATCATTGTAGATGCTCTCTATGTAACTTCATCAGCTAATCCTCACAAAGGAACAAAACAGAAGCAGATTAGGCAAGCCATGTATTTAGACCTGTTTTTATAAAGGAGTGAAATGAGGCTGAGAGAAGCCAGCACATTGACCCAGAAAAACAAAACAAAACCAAAAAACAAACAAACAAACAAACAAACAAAAAACAGCTAGTGGTTCTGGAACTATGGGCTGATCTTCTCAGTTAGGTGAAATCAGACCCACATGTTTGACAGAAGAATAAAAGAAAAATGGGTTTGAGAATTTGAAATCAGCTGCTGTATCTGTGTAGTGGAATAGTGCAGACAGGGTGTCCCCCAGGTCTTTGCCCTTCACACTCCATGACTGTCCTCAGAATCACAGACACTTGGTTCCCTAAAACATCTAAGTCACAGCTCCTATTGTTGCTGTCGACGAAGCAGTTTGTGGTTAAATTTTAAACAGTCATTACAAATGTGAACTAGCAAATTTAATTACCATTCAAGCTGACACAACAATTAGTAGGATCACTGTCTTGTTATTTCCTTGCTCTGGGTGTGTAATCAGCCATGTAGGGTCTGCAAAGAAAACTCGGACATAAATCTACAAGATAAAAGATGGGGATGAAACCTGAGATGTTAAGATACCAAAACCCATGCAGAAATAATACTGCCTAAGATAGATTTGCAAAATGGCTTATTTTGTGCATGTGTAGTGTGTGTGTGTGTGTGTGTGTGTGTGTGTGTGTGTGTGTGTGTATGTGTGCGTGTGTGTGATATGACACAATAAATCTTAAATGTAATAACTAAGACTAGAATATCCAGTTTGGCTATCTAGTGCTAAGAATGCCTAGATGCATACAGAGAGATTAATCTCTGGTCTCTGTGACAAGGAGATTTGTGCAGCATAAATATACTTCTATTTGCAAATAGTGGCACCATGATACATAGTGTTATTCTCAAATGGCTGCTAATAAAACATTTGCTGGCTAAATTTCAATTCATTTATTCTTCTCCAGAGGCCCACAAATTGGATAAATACTTTAAAAAGAGACTCAAAGGAAGATTCAAATATTTCCTTGTGTAGGTCAAACTTGTGCAGTGATTTAGTCACATGGTCCTCTGAAGCATGAAGGCCTCAGTGTTGAGACTTTTCCTCAAAAGTTCCATAATTGCCTTATACATGTAGACTTTACTCACCATGAATGGTCATCATAAGCCTTTATTTGGATTAAATCCAGCCCCATCTTCTTTCTCTCTGTCTATCTGTCTTTCTCTGTCTTTGTCTCTGTATATAGATATATATATCTGTCTCCTTGCCTCCCTGGCCTACTTCCTCCACATAAGCTGACTGATGGAGGGGCTCATTGTTCTTTTTTGTTTACAGATGTCTCCTAATTGCTTAGGTCAGTGTCTGCAACACAAAACTCCTGATAAGTGTATATAAAATCTGTGAATTGATTCTGAAGTTCACTTCTTTTAAAATTCTTGTACTGCTTTGTGAACTTTGTCTTTCACCTTGTGATTTCCTTTTCTATTATGTGTGCACGTTTGCATGCACATGGGTGAATGTGTGTTTAGGTATGTGCATGTGTGTATCCTTGTTTCTGGAAGCAAAAGACACCTCTGGTGTTATGCTTTGAGCCCCAGCCACCTTTTTGTGAGACTTTGGGTCTCTCATTGTCTTGGAATTCACCGTAGCTAGGCTACTTGTGTAGTGAGCTCCAGGGATGTGCCTGTTTGTAGTCCCTGTTCCAGGATTGCAAACATATACCATGATACCTAGCTTTAGTTATGTGGGATCTGGGGATTGAACTTGGGTCCTCCTGTTTGCAAGGCCAGCCTACTGAGCTATCTTTCATTTTTTGCTAACCCTTAAACCTTAATTCAGGAGTGTGTTTTCTTTCTTTCTTTCTTTTTTTTTTTGTTTTTTGTTTTTAAAGACAGGGTTTCTCTGTGTAGCTTTGGTGCTTTTCCTAGAACACACTCTGTAGCCCAAGTTGACCTCAAACTCACAGAGATCCACCTGGCTCTGCCTCCCGAATGCTGGGATTAAAGGTGTGTACCACCACGGCCTGGCATGTTTTCTTACTATAATAAACCAGAGGTCTCTTAAATGACTCTCTGACTAAACTACTGTAGATGTGCCTCTGTGACACCAAAAGAATTTAGGCAGCCTTTTTCTTTGCAACATTTTTTTTAAATATACTAATTTTGAGAAACTAGCAAGGTTCCTTTACCTGAATAATCCCCATTCTCCTTTTTTTACCACTGTAGAGGAAGTGTGAAGGAAATATACAGAGTCTATGCAGATTCCTTATCTGTAATGTACATGCCCTCACTATGGCCTTACCTCATCCTGCAGCACCATCCGTTAACCCATGCCTTTCAAACATGCACTGGTTAGGAACAGGGAGATCAGAGCACAGCTGTACAATGACAAACAGCACCCCTACATGGAGTTTATTTTTCCACACTGAAGAGGAAACCAGAAGTATGATGAGGTCAAAGTGAGTTGCCATTAGGTAACAAGTTTGAGGCCAGCCTAGGCTACAGGAGACCCTGTCTCCAACAGCAAGCCAGACAACAATAAACAAGAACAATGGTTTATGCTAAATGTGTAGTTCAAAGTGAAGTGACCTTACACCAAGAGGGGACTTTTATTTTCTCACAGTCTGAAACAGAGATGCAAGAACAGGATCCTACAGCACAGAGGTATCTTCCAGATTCTTTTATGAGTTCAGTTGGGCCATTCTCCAGAGGCTGTGGGATTAGTCATGTTTTAATGTATAGGTGACAGACCCACTGGGTCAAAGGAAGGGCCATTCCGAAGCTGCTTTATAGAGACACCTAAAGGACCATTACTGAAAAAGTCCAAGGTCCTCCCCTGTCTTCCATTTGTTCTCTTTGTCAACACAAAAACATTGAATAAGATGTATATTTTTTTCTGGAACTAAATTTGAGTGACCACAGCCTAGGAACAATGACTCAGTTTGCTCAGATACAATGTTTTGACATGGTAATAGTTTCATGAAATTTTATAATTATAGATGGAAAGAAAATCACACATCAAGGCACTTTTCAACCCCAGTGGTGGATACATCAGGTAGATGGATGGCTGCATAACTTTCATATGCTATCTTGGCCTTTTGGCTGGTAGAAACTAAAGGTTTCTTAAGTTAATACATTCTGAAAGGTTTTAGTGATAGGCACAGGAATGCTCACTTAGACAGATGCAAATAAATTTTGGCAGTAAAGACCACTACATGTGTCCCAGGTAATTTGGCTTGGGATGTGCAGCATTTCAATCCTCAGTAGACCTGGCAGAATGTTTTCCATAAGTGTAGCTTTTCTCTGAGAAGCTGACCTTGAAAACACCTCTGCTTGAAATGACAGTTAAGGTCAATAATATCTAATATCTAATCCTCAAAAATGTTGAATGACACTCACTGTTGGTGTGTGCAGTGTACAAGGTCTGATTGGCTCGGTACAAGCAGAGATCAATGTGTGGTGAAGGAGTGGGTAGGATTAAGCCACTTCATAAATTCCATCGGTTCCATCCATATCATCAACCAAGTTGCAGCCTTTTACATCCTCCTAAAACCAGGGTATACTTTTTATCCAAATAAAAGCCAGGACAGTTAAACCCTCAATTTTCCATTTCCCTGAGATTTTAGAGAGGTAGATATTCTAGAGATTCTATTGCTAAGCCTGGTCATGCTTATTATTTGGTGGTATTCCTAAAATCTTACTAATGAGTTAATAAAATGCTTTGCTTCTGATAGTCATTACTATTTTAATCAACTTAGCTGCTGGGTCACATATAGGTTTAATTATTTCTTAACAATTAAATTGAATAATGTGAAATTCATCTGTCACATCTGTCAGTAAAAGATGCTTCTTAGTTATTAATGTCCAAAGATGGCATCTTTCCAAAGAACATTCATGATTTGAGGTTCCTGAACAACTTTGCTGTTGAATTATGGATTAATTGGTGTCTAACCTTTCATTACACAGAATAAATTATGCATTTATGGAATAATATGCACAGCCAACATGCATGGAATAGTTCCTTAATTATGACTTAGAACCTAGAGTATAAGGTCAGTTCAATAAATGATAAAATTTAAGAATATCTGTAGCTTTTCATTGTTTATCAAGGTTTTATTCTAGGTACCAATATAAGTTTTGTAGCATTTAATTGTCGTTTGCTTTGAATCTCATTAGTACCTGCTGGAGTTTCTCATTAATCAGTTTTCAAGCAATTAGTTCTATCATAAATGTAAGGTATTGACCAAATTAGTCAAAGGCCATTTCCAGAATTAGACTCTGGTAATTAATTTCCCAGTTTCTATGTTAATAAGTTGACATATATTGTTTGACAGACATTGATTAGAGTCTACATTAGCCATGCAAATTAGTGTAGGACTATCAACATACCTGTTAGAACAAGGACAGATAAGCTTTGTTAAAAGAAAGGGAAAATAAGGGGAAATCAAAACCAAGGATGTTACTGCTTAGGTACTACTTTTTTCCTTCCTACCAAAGACACATTGTTGTTAACCACAGTGACTCTCACATATTCATAAATTTATAATAGCTATTGGACTGCCTTCACCTGCCAAACAAACATGGTCAAATTTCTGTTTTAATTACATGATACATAACATTAAATACAAGAGAATCATTATAGCTTGTGAAAATTGCATACTCTGCTATAAAATAGTTATGGCTATTGGAATGTAATTATAAGATATCCAAATTATACTTTGCAAAATCTAAGTTATAAATGCTTTTTTAAATGATATTTAGTAACATAGGCACTAATATATAATATAATAATATAATAATAATATAATTATTTTTGGATACTTCTGTCTGTGACAAGAATGTGATGCCTGTTCAGTTCTTTGAGAGTGAACAGTAATAGATGGCTTTAATCAGCACCTTTTGTGCATGAAAGAGTTAAAACAGATGATCACATACAGAGAATAGTTTAAGAGAACGCAAACCATATCCCATCCACACTTAGTGCCTGTAAGCCATTTTATGCTTTTACTTTCGGTTTCTTTATTAGAAAAAAATCATAAAAATTAAACATTATCATTAATAACAATAAAAAATAATAAAAATAACTACAAGGTCTTAGAGTGTAGCTTCATAATAGAGTGCTTGCCTACCCCACACAAGGACCTTGGCTCCCTGAATATTTTTATATGAAACTCTGGCAAATTTCCATATATATAATTATAGGTCAATTACGAATAAGTATACATATCATTGATGCATACAATTTTTATGTTTGACTTCTATAGCTATTCCTAAATTGTTCATCAATTTTATATATATTTTCAAGTCTATTAGGTGACATAAAATATCTATGTATACATATATATGGATATATATAAGCATATATGTATGCTATATTTGAAGGTGTTTATGTTTATGTATATACACTATGTTCCATCTAACAGAATTTTTAAATGTATTCTATTTTAATTTTTATTTTATTTATTTTTTCATTTTTATTTTTGTCAGTGCTTTAGATGGCACATAGTGTCTTATTCCCTTATTCATGGTAGGCAAGCATTCTACACCATTGAACTATACCCCAGCTCTTAAACTCCCATCTTCGATAATGAAATTAAGCATCTCCTCAAATATTTATAGAACCTTAGTTTTGGATATCTGGAAACTTGCTGTTCATATCATTGTTTTTCTTGATTTCTTGTTCTACCTCTTAAAGTTTTGGTGATTATATACAATAAAAATTCACTTTAACATTTGTGATTCATGTTTCAAAAATCAGTTGCTTTTTAAAGAACAAAGCAAAGCAAAGCACAAGAAACAAACAAAACACTACTTTTGTTGTTGTCTTTGAGGCAGGGTCTCATTCCACATCCTAGGCTTGCTTGGAACTCACCATGTACCCTAGCATAGCATTGAACTTGTAGCATCAAAAAACATTTTAATTCTAACACAGTTAGATGCATCAATCCTTTGTTTTAATGTTTATCAATTCAATTTCTATTCCTAAATCATATACTCTCAAATGTGTATCTCAGGATTGCTTATCAGTTGCTTTTCCTCCTTGGGGCTTCAGTTTTTCTGGATTCATTACTTATTTTCTTATGTGTGGCAAAACATCCATTTTGTTTTACCATATTTCATTTTGGTAGATAGTATCTATCTATCTATCTGTCTGTCTATCTATTCTTCTCTCATATACTACATCCAAGCCTTAGACTACAGTTTCCCCTCCCTCCACTCTTCTCAGTCTCTCCAACTCTCCCATATCCACTCCTCCATTTCTTTTCAGAAAAGTTCAGGACACTCAGGGAAACCAAGTGAATGTGGCATAACAAAGTTACAATAAGAGTAGCCACAAACCCTCATACCAAGACTGGGTGAGGCAATGGGTAGAAGGAAATGTGTCCCAAGAGCAGGAAAAAGAGTCAGAGACACCCCCACTTCAACTGTTAGGAATCCCACAAGAATACCAAGCTACACAATCATAGCATACATGCAGAGGACCTAGCTCAGACTCATAAAGTCTGTGTGATTGGGTTTCAGACTCTATGAGCCCTGTGAACCCTAATTAGTTGATTCTGTGAACAGGCTGATTGACAAGTAATGTATCTCTCTCAACCATCAACTCCTATATAGTGGACTCATTGTTTTTTACTTTTTTTATTTGTTTATTCATTTATTTATCTACTTCGAACAGGGTATATCATATATCCCAGTCTGACCTCCAACTTGCTACCCAATCAAGGATAACTTTCAATTCCTAATCCAACTAGCTCTACTTTCAAAATACTGGGATTACAGTCCTATGTCACCATGCCTAGCTAATATTCAGTTTAAACTTGTGTTTTATTCAGCTCTTTCTTACAGCAAAACACCATGTTGATTTAATTATTGTATATGTATAATGTGCCATGCTATTTGGGGGGAAATACATATGTTTGTTTTCTTTAAAATTGACTTGTTATGCCAGGCATGGTGGCACACGTCATTAATTCTAGCACTCAGGTGTCAGGTCTCTGTGAGTCTGAAGTCAGCATGATTTACATGACCAATTTCAGGGCAGCCAGAGATACAAATTGAGAACCTGTCTAAAAAGGTTGTTTATTATGCCATCTTACCATAACAAAATGAAGACTTCCCATGAATTTTGTGGATAGCTGGAATTTTCTGTACTATGCTGTGGATATCGCGCTGTATAAATAAAACACTGATTGGCCAGTAGCCAGGCAGGAAGTATAGGCAGGACAGGGAGAAAGGAGAATTGTGGGAAGTGGAAGGCTGAGGCAGAGAGACACTGCCAGCCACTGCCATGAGAAGATGTTAAGATACCAGTAAGCCATGAGCCATGTGGCAACTTATAGATTAATAGAAATGGGTTGATTGAAGATATAAGAACAGTCAGCAAAAAGCCTACCATGGCCATACAGTTTATAAGTAATATAAGTTTCTATGAGTTTACTTGGTTGGGTCTGAGCAGCTGTGGGGCTAGAGGGTGAGAGAGATTTGTCCTGACCATGGGCCAGGCAGGACTGGAGAAAACTCCAGCTACAGTGCTTTTCTATTAAACTAATAAACAACAGTTTTATTTTTATTTTTATTTTTTTATTTTATTTTTTTACAGTACTGAGTCTTCTCATGCATGAGGACAATGTTTCTTCTCACATGTGGGTACAGTGTTTCTTCTCATGTGTGAATACTGTGTTTTTTCTCATGCATGAGTACAGTGCATCTTTTCATGTGTGACTACAACATCTCTTCTTATTCATCTAGATGTTCTTGCCTGTATTTGGTCTGTTTTCATCTTCTGTTCTATTCTTTGCATGGTTGTACTCAGAGTTTGAATTTTGACTATGTGTCAGTGTGCAGTGTAACAGAATGAGATGAGGAGAAAGCAACACATTCAGGGCTTTCATCATTCTTGGATGGTAAGGCAGACAGGGCTGCTACAAGGTGAGGACTTCAAACAGACAGATGAAGTGGGGAGTGAGACTTCATTAGGTACTGCTTGAAATGCTGAGGACTTTTCCTCATTCTGAAGAAGAGCAGAGTAGCAAAGGCCCTGAGCACCAGCAGCTAAGAAGCTAAGTTTCTCAATGTGTCAGCAGGACTAGAGAGCTAAAACAGAGTTTATCAACTGCTAAGGAAAACCATCATTTACTGTCAATAGAGACATAGAACCAGTAAATTAAACAAACCCCAAGTAAATTAACTTCCACAGAGGCAAAATATCAATTGTGAAATTTTCGTTATTTGAAGCTATGTTTTTGCTTTGATGCCTTTCTAAGCAATGGAAAATGATCTTTTAAAGAAGATAACACCATCTAGTTTCTGTAATTTTCTGTATGAAATGCTTGACAGAGAAAAATTAACTTAGCAGCCATGGATGTGAGACCAGACCGGGAGGATAACGTAGATGTTAATAATTGACCTCCTCGCAGATCTACATGTGCAAAGTTACATATACAAACTATCAAAAGGCCAATTGGTAGTTCTAGAAATTTAAAATAAAATAAAGAGTTTTAAAGAAATGTTATAAGATTGAAAGAGCTCAAGGGAAGACTAGTAGAGATGTAAAAGAGCATAAATAAATTTAAACAGGAAGTAAAAAAGGAAGATACTTCAGCAAAGTTAATACAAAATAAGTGGAATATATTTAAGTGTTGTGTATATAATGTGCTTTATATATGACATATATTCACCCATCTTGTGTACACACACACACACACACACACACACACACACACACACACACACATTTTCTCCTAAGGGTCAAGAGACAGTAGAAAACATTTCAAATAACCAAGAATTATTTTTGAGTAAGCAAAAAAAAAAAAAATCTCAGTTCAAAATAATCAAAGTGTGCTTCAAATTGCAAGGAAGATAAGCATAATGAAAACCATAACTGAAATTCATCAAGTATTTTTAAATATTTATTGTTTTCCACTTATAAAGAATAGACATTCAAAAAAACTTGTATATTTCTAAATTATATATACTTATGTTGTGGTTAATTTGAAGTATGAATTATAAAATAGAAATGATAAAATCAGAAGAAATTTTCATGGGTATAGTTAACCCTGCCAGTCTATCAGTCACAAACACTGAGGTGACTTAGTTAGAAGTACTTCATTATAAAGAGTAACAGTTTCAAGGAGTAAAATGGAAAGGGCTGAAAAATGATACAACATTCATAAAGCTTTTAGAATTTTACTTTGAATTCAGTTGTGACAGAAAACCCTTTTGTTCCCCCTAAAGTCTCCACACCATTCTTCATCTTAACCTTAGGATTCTGATCTGCATGTTTGTGTGTAACCCGCTAAGTGTAACTGCTAACCGTTTGCCTGTAATTGCTGGGAGATTTTCATCCTGTTTATGGATAGTCTGGGCCTTTTGCTAAAAGGATAATCTATCAGCTAATATGCCTTGAAAGCCAACAATAGTTCATGATTCAGAAGAGACTTAGAAATGGCTGTCTGCAGTACCAGCATTTACATTTCAGTTTAAGAAACCCTTTGTCCATTTCCCAGAGAATGTTTTCTTACATTGCAGATTGAAAGTCTTTTTTTTTTTTTCTACTGGAGGAGGAGGTTGAAGTTGTGTCAGAATCCTCTACACACACCCTGAGTCTCATCATCTCCCTGGTCTGTTCCTGAGATGGAGCATACTGCTTGTGTGTGCAGAATCTGACTCTCAGTCACATTACGTTATGTGGAATTGTGGTTCAGTCGTGAGTAATTACCTCTTTAGATCTATGACCAAGAAATTGCGTGGCTTCTTCCAGTGCTTTTATATAAAATCTTGGCAGGATAATTTGTCACATTGTATATAAGGAAAAAAATTGAACCTACATAAATTTTGAGTTAACAGTTGTTTTTCTAACCTCCCTTAAAGCTGAAAACAATGGAGGAAACAGGTTCTCACCAATAACCTCCATACAAAAGCTAATGTTTGTTTAAGAATATGGAACATACTCTTCCTCTGAATTTTCTTGTTACTTTGACATATAGTTATGATGAACAGAGGTGCCACAGCCTTCTTTTTACCAGTGGACAAGAGGATAACAGGATAGTGTGATAGTGAAGACTAAAAAGCAGTAATAACAGACTATGGAAGAGTAGACAGATTGCTTCACACATTCCTTCAATCAACAAATATTGGGAGAGGCAGTGTGCTGTGGACAAAAAGATTATATGAAATCCATGTGTTTTTCTCTCAACAAGTTCTAGAAAGAAGGAGAGAGGAAAACTAAAGCTAGAAAAAGCTTGGGTTATGTGGTGACAAGAGCATTTGAGACTTAGACTTTATAGTTCTCTACACCTGCAACTTCTGTTTTTTTTGTTTTGTTTTGTTTTGTTTTTTCCCCTAGGTTCCCAATCAACAGCCAGACAAACAAATTTTGGAAAAGCTCAACTCACAAGGCCTGATCTCAGCAAAGTGAATGGGACTGGAAAATGTGAATGGGAATTCCTTGAGGAACTGATTTCTTCAAAGACTGACTGAGTAGAACTTGAGTGATGAAGGTCGGGACGCTCAGGTAGAGGAATCTTGTGCTATCTTTAGCTCCCTAAATAGACATCCCTTGTCCATTTCTATGTCACATCTAACATACTATGACAGATAGAAACATTGTGGAATTTGTTTGTACCATCCAAAGGGCTAAGAACACTGTCAGGTGGCATTTAATGCCCATGTTCCTAAAACTTGCCTACGCTGTATATTCACCAATGTATTTGAAAAGTGTGTTACTTTATGACTTTTATTGTTCTGGTACTATAAAAAATGTTCTTGAAAATTCTACCATATTAGACCCATGGAATTTGGAGAAAACTAAACATGTGTTCCAGGGTCACAGTCATTCACATCTGGCGCCAGAATAACCCACCTCTTTTATTCTTTTGCAGTGGGAACTTTTTCTTTCATCAGCAAAAATATATATAAGATTGTCAGTAATATGTGAAGCATTCACTCACTTTTAAAATTCTCTTTGATGTTCATTTGACTACTTTCTTTTGTCTCCAGAGCATGGCACATGCTAGGTAACGGGACTGCCAAGTCTTCATCTCACTCAGAATTTTTTCTTGGGACAGAATTTCACTATGTCTAGCTAGTTATGGATTCTTGCACCTCCAGCTTTATTGTTCGTAGTGTTGAGATCACAGATGTGCATTACCACACTTGGCTCAGTTATAGTTTCTAACATGTAATCCGCAAACCCAATTCTCAGTCTTTTTCCAGCTGCTCCAACACCTTTTAACACTGATGGTTGAGCTTTCCTATTTCATTGAGAAGACAGAAGGGGCTGGAGAAAAGTTCCTGCAAGTCCCCAGAAGCATAGTTAGAATTTACCTGCCTCTGTCTACACACGGTCTGTTGTCTTTCCTGTTACTATGGATTAATTTTACTATCTTCCATCTCTAGACGCTCAACCTCTCTATTTATATACTATTTCCTATCCCATCCTGTTGAAAAATAAAGATTCACACAGTTTCCCCTGTTCTGAACCAGTATTGTTTTTTCTCCCTATACGTCTCAAAAGCAAACTAACTCCAGAAACATATTCATTATTTATGTGATAAACCCACACCTGAATAGATCATAAGTCAATAATCCAGGACAAGTTTCAGAATGATGTAAATTAGTCAATGAAAGGAGACAGGAGGATAAAGCAGGTGTCTCAGAAACGTCCACTTTAGCAGGTGGGTATTAAAGGTCATATCATTCAATGACACTACGAATGTCTTAAGCAATTTACATCTAACTCTTGGGACAGGAAAAAAAGACAAGTAAACATTGAAAGGATCAAGGGTACCTTTGATGTGGTTTCAGTTATCTTTTTCATCATCAGAAGATACCATCTGACATAATAGTTACAAATAGAGATGGATTGTTATTTAAGCAGCAGAGCCCTTGAACATATAATTCCAGATGGCACAAATATTACAGATATTATTTTCAAAATCTAACTAATTCTTACTTTATGATTTGGGAATTGGACAGAAAATCAAATGCATTAAACATTTTAGCATGAAAATGACCCAATAAACCATGAATAATAAAAGGATTATTTAAAGGGTTGTTGAAATATGCTTTAACAATTGCTTGAAAAGAGTGATCTGGTGCATTAACCTTTGAGAGGATGCTGTAGCTAACTGAAGAAGCAATGGGGCTCAGCAAGTCCCTGGGAAATCAGAATTTCATCTTCAGATGCAAATCCAGTTGGATTCTTTTGTTGTCCATCTTGATAGAAACTAAATAGGTCTCCCAAAGAGAAAATTGTCAATTAACTGGAAGCCACATATTTCCCTTTAAGTGTTTTGTGCTTATTTTTTTGTTTTTCCATTTTCTTCTTTGCTTGACATAGCCATGAATAGAATGGAAGGATGTTATTTACCTCTGTAACATCCTTAGGTGTTTAAGACGAGTGATTATGTCTCTCCATTCTCCAGGGTATAGGCCAACCAGAATCAAGCCTAATTGTATGCTTTCTTTTCTCACCTGAGTAGTTCTCATGGCTTGATATGTCATCAATTTTTAAGAATCTTCTAAACTTAGCAAATGAGTTTGACCATCACTTGGTATTGATGAGATCCTTTTCTTTTAGTTTCTGGAAACATGATTACTGAAGCGAATAAGGTATTATGCTACTTGCTTCTAAAATGAGATAGGAAATAAGTGGAAAGTACAAATAAGTCAAAAATATTCTCTCTTGGGCAAATCATTGTGCTGACTGCTAATGAGTTTGAGAGGATAATCTGACATTGATGTTCTTTATGCATCATTTAGTTGTTTCATGTTTAATTGCATTACAACAAAGCCAACATCTGTGGCAATGAAGATATAAAGGATGTTTTGTAAACTCAGAAAAGTAGTATGGAGTTTCAGAGCAGATTTCCCTATGGGGAAAATTCATGAGCTAGACTATTTTGATTACATGGAAAATAGGAGGACATAATAAAACCAAATCCAGTGAATTAAAAAAAGGACAGAATTTAAAAGCTGGCAATAGACTACAATGACAGTGTTTTATTACCCCGGTTTTAATGAAAAGAAATATTTTGTATTTTGTCCTTATCTGGGGAGCATCTATTAGATATGCCAGCAATACTTTACCACTGAATTTTCAACTAATAAATGATCCACTTAATAATGTTTGCTCTTGGATATTAGAGTAGTTTAATTCTTTCCTCATCAAATGATAAATTTAGGTTTATATGACCGGCATATGGTATTTCTAAAGCTAATATGCATTTTTAAAAATTAAATGTAATTTATTAATGCAATTTTTTATTGATTCTTTGGGAATTTCACATCATGCACCCCAATCCCATTCATTTCCCAGTCCCTCCATATCTGCCCCCACCCCTGTAGTGTTTCCCCAAAGAAAATTTAAATAATATAATGAAAAACAAAACAAAACAGATAAACAACCCACTTTGCTCCTCGATCTTTCTTGCCTCTCCAACATGCTTTCTTTTATCTTAGTGGCATTGGGGGCTGCCTACTGACCACTCAGCTTTACTTGCAAATGTTTATTGTGATGAGTTGTTGGTCTGGTTCAAGGCCTCTGGCTTCTGGTACAACCATCATCACTGGATCCTCACCAAAACTCTTTTTGGTTATCCTTCTGATGCTCCAAGTCATGGAGCAACAGAAGATGTCCTGATGGTCAAGTTTTCATTACTTATTACAAAGGCTAGAGTATTATAAAGTATTGTTATAATCATGCTCAAATAATCATGATGTTCTTAAGATTAAAGAAGTGACTAGTTGATTCCTATTGTACCAAGTTAGCATTTATATTGGTCTAGATAGTATGCTTGTAAACAAACACTTTTCCATTGGTGATTTCTTTAATTGATTATCATGTTTTCAAAATGTAAGTTTTTCTAAAAAACCAATAAAAGGAGTTGTTTTGAAGCACCTTCTGTGGAAGCATAGATACAACCAATTGTTTTCACTAGAGAAATCTAGAATAATCTCCCATTCCTTGGAATAGAACAGCTCTTCAGACTGTACTACTATTCAGTCACTGTGTAAGGAAATAAAAAAGACAGAATCTTTCCTTGACAAGGATTATAATCAAAGGCATAAAACAGCTCTGATATAAAATGACAAGCATGCTGATTATTCAGTACTATTGGATACAACACGAACAACGGACACAGCCAGGTCAGTTTTAGGAATTGTGATGTTTGACTCTTGGTAAGAGGGCACGGGTTAGCTAGGCAAAGGAGAGAGAAGGGAAAGGAACAGGAACTGAAATAGAAAAAAGCACAAGGTAAAGTTCTGAATCAAGGAAGCAGAAGGATCCCCCCACAGATGGAAAAAGTGGAGCCTGGCTGGTGCTTATACAGCAAGGGGTGAGGGAAACGAGCTGGGGCATGTGTCTAACAGAGGATGCTGGAGGGAGCTTGCAAGGCTCCAAATGTGGCAGGCTTCTTGCAAATGACCCAACTGATAACGTAGTAACAGATATTAGCTTCCAGAAGAACACATTCTGCTGCTTTCATGTCCTAGCAATCCTTGTTCTAAGTCTTCCAAACCACTCATAGCTAAACTGACCATATCTGGGGGCAGAAAGGCATTTGAACAAAAGTCAGAGCATCAGCTGATCTCATTTGCACCCTACTTGACGTTTACTTGCTGTCTAACAGCAACATGAGAACGACCTTTAGCATGCTTCTGATGGTGATGTGATAGGTAATGAGATCCGGCACATGAAGATGGAATATCTGAATGTCTCTTATTTTGTAGAACTAACATTTTGTGTGGCACAGTTTATATGACCATGAACAGATACCTTGAATTCATTGTTATTGAGCCTTTTCCCCCCAATAACAGAATTGTTTAAACAATACTAGCTGAGTGCAAGGAAAGTTACAACACCAAATTGTAATTATTTGGTAACTGCCATTGATTTCATGTCTAACACTGTTGTTACAATTCATGTTTCTTCTGCAGAAAGTCTCTATATTCCCTCAAGAAACAATTTCTCACAGGCTGCTCCTTTTCACTGCATGGTCCTCTCACTTCTGTGCTAGAAAACCACTTTCTCTAAGAGGCAACATCCTCCTAAACAGCTCAAATGCCATCTTTTCAGGAAGTCTTTCCTTGCTCTTTCCCAGCAAAATCAGTCATTTCAAGTCTCCCAAAGAGCTCTGTGAAATGACCTCCTCATCACATTTTTAAAGTTCTCTATTTATATACCCAACTTCCTCTCATGAGGTGGCATGAATGTTGTTTTCTGCCTCCAATGCCTGAAAAGTTTCACTGTTCTCTTGTTTACAGTTAAGCAAGCGTTTGTTATTCTCTGGCTTACATTTAGATTTTGCTTTAGCAAACACTTGTGCACTGCTTCTAACATGCTAGATACTGTTTTAAATGCGCTACATGACATAACTGAATGAGATTTTACTATTTGGTCCCTATTGTTCAGGTGCTATTATTACTCTTATTTCACAGATGATAAAACAGAGGCATTAGGGGATGAAACAGCTTTACCAAAGTCATAAGCCTGTTAAATTATGCAGCTTGGATCAGAGCTTGGTCAAATATGTTTTGTTTGATATACAATGTCAGAATCAAATTCCATAGGGGTGAAATTTAGAAAAAAATCAAATTCTTTTCTTATAAGAGAGAACACAGTGCTATAATGATATTTCATGGGGGAAATTAATTAGTCAAAGGCTGGCAAGATGGCTCAGTGGGGAAGGCACTTGCCAGCAAGTTTGACCACCTAAATTTTGTGCCCCAGACCTATACGGCCAAAGAGAAAACTGATTCCTGCAAACTGTCCTTTGAGTTCCACATGTGTTCTGTGATGTTTGGTCCGTGTGAATACATAAATGTAATATACATACAAATAAGTAAATGTAATAAAATTTTTGTAAAAATCACATTAACTGTACTAAAAGATGAAACTATTGTTTGGTATCTTAATTAGCACATACATGTAGCAGAAATCTTAAATGGTCTTATTAATAAAATCAAACTCAGAGCCAGGTATTGGGGTGAATGCTGGAAGATCAGAGAAGCAGAACAAGCCACAGCTTCCTAACCTTGCCAGTTCCTCAGCTGATTCTGTTTCCTCAGACTGGAAGCCTCTGAGTCCTCATATCCGAATGGATCTCAGCTGAACTGATGCTCAAAAGCCTAAAAGCTTAACCAGCCAAATGCTTCTAGTTTCTGGTCTTCACTCCTTATATATCTTTCTACTTTCTACCATCACTTCCTGGTATTAAAGGCTCACTTCTTGGGATTAAAGGCATGTGTCACCATGTCTGGCTGTTTCCAAGGTGGTCTTGAACTCACAGAGATCCAGAGGGATTTCTGCCTCTGGAATGCTAGGATTAAAGGTGTGTGCTACCACTGCCTAACCTCTATGTTTAATATTGAGGCTGTTCTGTCTCTGATCCCAGATAAGTTTATTAGGGTGCACAATATTTGGGGAACACAATACCACCACACATAAATGCTGTTTGGTTGCCCCTCAAACTGGATTTGAATCAAAATCTTCTGGGAAACATTTTGGGCACTTTGATTTCTGGTCTCACTATCCAAATAGTCTTATTTGATTGTTGTATATCTCCTCAATCTCTCACAGAACTTAACTATGGAGGCAGGTCCATAGAACTTCAGTGTCAATCTATGTCAGGAAACTTGAAACACCCTCTCTCATGGGAATAAGACAGTTCACACAGGATTTATATAATGTGAACAAAATTTTACTCATACAGTCTACTAGAGTGTGTCTAGAGCAGTGGTTCTCAAAAAGGTCTCAAAGTACAACCCTTTAATCTAGTTTCTCATGTTGTGGTAATCCCCAACCATATGATTAATTTTGTTGCTACTTCATAACTCTAATTTTGCTACTGTTACAAAGTCTAAATACCTGATATACAGGATATCTGATATGTGAACCTGTGAAAGGATCATTCAACCCCCAAGAAGCTGTAACTCACAGGGTCAAGAACCATTGGTCTATAGGTGAAATGAAATAGAGACTTGAGACTGATGAATTTTCCAAAACTACACTATGTGAAGAAAGCAGAACTCATGTAAGGTAGAAGAAGTTGTAGCTACTGTGTAAGTATGGTGTGGGCTTCTGAAAAGTTCACAAGCTTCTACATTCAGACACCATGACCTTCTAGAAACAATCGTTTTATTTCAATTCCAGCATGTATAAATTATCTATTCATTGGGAACTGGTGACCTGGAGTGACCTCTAAGTGTTTGGAGACTCTGGGAGTATAGCCACCTCCTTTAGATGTTGGTATCTGCAGCTCAAAATAGAAAAGAGTAGTACCTACCAGGAAATTTACCTCCTGTTGGTCACATATTTCTATGATTCTGTCCCCTCGGGTCCAGGCAGAGCCTGTAACTTGTGTCAAACTAATTTAGTATACAGTGGTGTTGTGATGCTTATGGTTAAATTACAAGATTTCTTAAGTGATCTGCTATGCATCCTAGAGCCATTCGGAATTGAATGGAACCGTTAGTCTAGGGAGAAAGAAATCGGACTTTTTCTTGACTGAACCTCCAGGTAAAATCCTAACCCTACCCCACATTTTGATTTCAACTTCTTAAGATGTCTTATTATGGAGAATCTGGGAAAATTACTCCCATATCTGATGTATAGGAATAGTGACGTGCTGATATGTGCTGTTGTAAACCAGTGCACTTGAGGGGATTTTTTGCTGTAACAATGAAGGACTAGTACACATACAGCTTGGTAATGAGCTTCCTAAAACTGAATTCTTTATGTTACTAAGAGAAAACAAATGAGGTACTGTATTTTTGAGCAAGTTCAGAGCTAGCATGGATTTTATTTGGGAATGAAAAAGTTGTCTTTTGTTTTAAGGGAGTAGCAAAATAATTGACCAAATCAGGGATGTTTTTAACTTGCAAGACACAAAGTAGATGAGTGATCTTGTGACTTTGGTTCAAGTGCTATGGTGGAGATTAGAGAATGTAAGTCCATTGGTGCTATCTGTGTTTGTAAAGGTACATAGGAGAGAAATAAGCTTGGTGGGAAAAACAAATTACAAACAGAAGTTAAAGGGTCTATACATTACTTAGAAATTGCAGTGTTGTAAGTAAAACTATTTTTCAGCAAATACAAAGTGCAGTGGCTATGACAGCTACTGTTGAAAAAAATCACAGGTTTGATAGAAAAGCTTTTGCTAATGCAGAAACATGGCTTAAAAAGATAATTCATCTTCATTCATCTGAAACAAAGAGCTTCCACTAAAGGATGCACTTCTACAAAAGCCCAAGAATGCAAACTACCTGTAGTTGAGTCTTTGGAAAGAGACATGCCTTTACAGCAACTATGAGTATGAATTTTGTCTCATGGCATTAATGAGAAACAGATTCACAGAGAGCTGTGCTGGGCACACAAACATTTGGGAGATGTGCTAGCAAAACTTTGCCAGCTTAAGTTGAAACTACTACATATACTACAAAACAGATGTGCATCTACATGAGATGTCAAATGACCCATTTTCTCACCCCTGAGAATCTGCTCTTTCATACTTCCTTTAGAAGTGGGTATTCAAATGATAAAGCAGCAAAGACCTCACAAAGGGTAGATCCAACCAAGTGTTGTGGATGACAAAGGGGCTGTGGCCTATTCCTGGTGGCACAGCTGGAGCCCAGTGAATGCCACTTACTTCAAAGTACTTCAAGCACACAACATTTGTCCAGTAGTATTTTAGAATTTTCTGGAACACCACTGCTATCTGATGAGTAGGATTCTTTTTTTATCCAGTTCTTTGCTGGAAATATGAGTAGATATGTATAACACAAAAGGGGAATAGAAGCCACTATTCATCTGTTCACTTGTTTATTCATAGCTATATGATATATGTTAAGTGTAATGAGTTAAAGAATTTGATAGCAGGTGTGCATGTATCCATGTGACCATATATATCTATATGAAAATATGTATCCACATTTATGTTGAGAAGGATTGAATTCTGGATGCCAAAAGTCCATTCTTACCAATGTATATGGATGAGAAGAAAAGCATTCAGGTATAAACAAACAAACAAACAAACAAACAAACAAACAAAAAAACCCCTGTAGAGTTGAAAGCTATAGGCCAAGGAATAGCAAGACTTGCTTGCATGTAGCCCTGAGGAGAATAAGGCAGAATAATTGTGATTTCAAGGCCAGTTTGTGCTATTTATTAAGAACATGTCTTTTTTAAAAATCAAAACTAGGGCTGGTGATATTGCTCAGTGGGTAAAGTTGCTTGGAGTACAAACTTGATCCCTGAAACCTAAGTGAAGGTGGAAAGACAGAATCTGCTCCACAAAGTTGCCTTCTGACCTTGGCATGTGCACATGTACATTTGCTCATATGTACATCACATGGGTCTACAAACCCATGCTAATATTGATTTTTAAATTTCAAAACAGCCAAGGTGAGATAAATAAATAAATCAAGTAACACACATGTAGTAGTATCTGAAAGCAATTTTAGAAAAAATATACATTCAAATGTAATATTTTTTATTTTATTTTTGAGATTATAATATATCTCATCATTTCCCTTTCTAATCTCTCTCTCCAAATCTTCCCATATACTCTTTCAACTCTCTTTAAAATTCATGGCCTATTTTTTATTAATTTTTACATGCATATATGTATATACATACTAAATGTAACCTGCTCAGTCTGTACAATGTAACTTGTATGTATGTTTTCAGGCTAACCAATTGCTATTGGATAATCAGTTGTGTGTCCTTCCACAGGGCAGTCTACTTTTCCTCCTCTAAGCATTTCTTAGTTCCTAATAGCTCTTTGTGTAGGGTTGAGGCTCCTGGGCATTCTCACATTCACTTTAGCATGACTATTGTTCTTGTTCAGATCTTGTTTAGGCAGTCACGTTGGTGAATCATTATGGGCAGGTTTTATTCCTAGAAGACACAATCTCTTAGCAAACTCCTTCATCCTCTGGCTTGTACTATCTTTCTACTTAGTCTTCCATAATGACCCCTTGGCTTTAGGTGTGAAAGCTGTATTGTAGATGTAGTTATTTGATTGACCTTATCTACACAACTGTGCATTTCAATTGGTTGTAGGTTCTTTTTTTCCTTGCAAAGAGAATTTTTTTTTTTAAATGAGGGGCTAAGACTACACTGATCTGTGGGTAAAAGGACAAACATTTAGAATGTAGTTAGGGATTATACTGGTTTAGTAAAGTGGTGGTTGTAGGTTCTCCTTCAAGAATCATGGGATAACTAGATGTTGGTAGTTGTCTAGGTTTCCAGTAAAAGGCATGATTTCTCTCTTGTTCAGTGGGTCTTAAATGCCTTTTGAGAGCTCTTGGTTACCATAAGGTATTCATGCCACAACTACACTCTTAGGGTTATCATGCCATGTTGGTCATTGTTGTGCTTCATAAGCATCACAGCTTGGAAGGACTGTGTGTTGCTTCCCTCCTTTGGAGGCTTGCATGGTGCCTTCTGGTGCCATGAAAGCTAGTAGTCAAGGGGGAGTCTTTCAAATCATTTACAGATCAGGAGCCTCTGCAACAGTTGTCTGGAGTACATGGTGTCTTCAACAATGGGGACTTACCTTCTACCTCTGGGGTGTGTGTGGCGGGGGCAACCAAAGACAATAGCAATAGCAACAGGCTATAATATTTTGGGACTCTCTTGGGGAATCCTGATCAACAGCTCAAAAGAGGGCATCTCCTGCTTAGTGTTGGAGTTCTTGTCAGATGGTTTAGGGCTCTTGAGAGGACCCTAGTCAGAACACTGGAAAAATTTCAGTCATTTTTATTTTATGTTTATGAGTGTTTACCTGTCTATGTGTGCATTCCTGGTGATCAGAGAAGCAGGAATAGGGGATTAGATCTTGTGGAACTAGAGTTCTAGGCAGATGTGAGCTGTAATGTGGGTGCTGAGAACCAAACTTTCCTCTACAATGACAGCAAGTGCTCTTAACCGCTAAGCCATCACTCCATCCCCACTGAAACCTTTTACAATTGGTCTCATTTTGGGATGAGAAGAAGAACGTGGTTTCAGTTTGCTCTGATTTTTGTTGTTAATGTTGTTAGTGCACTTCCTGAACAAAGAAAAAAAATACAGCTCTTCTTGTCATGTTGACAGCTTTTGCTATATAAATAGAGAGTTCCGTAGGCAGAGACCAAGGTGTGAACTTCCCCCATGAATTTTAATTGGATACTTGGCTAGGAAGAGTGGGATTTAGCATGTAAATGGTAAGGATGCCCATCAAATAAAGTCCAAATATGTGCTTTAATTTAGTGAAGCAAGTGCTGCACAGTAAAAACTGGGACCATAAAGTTGTGCTGTCTAATTGGGAACTAGTTCATGGGCCACAGAAGTGCTCCTCCAGGGAACATTTTGCAGTCTACAGAGAAAGATCTCTTTTCATCTCTTTTTCTTCTTCAAACATCCCTGAAAAAGACTGCTTTGGAAAGAAAACAAACTTTGAACATCAGATTTCTGCATACCAGACAATACTCTCTCATTTGTTTTTCCCTAGAAGCCTTCTGTTTAATTTCTTTGCACATGTAAAATATTAATTACTTCAATGTTATATTAATTTATCATTGACCAGATATTTATCTAGTGCTTACAACACTACAGGCTTCAATGTCACAAGATTAAAAGTACAGAAATAGTCATTGCTAACCTTAAGCTCATATGTGAGTAGACAATAAATTACTACAATTGGAAATTCATGAAAAGAGTATTAATTGTTACATATTGTAGAAATAAAACAGGGAGACAGAAGCCAATGAAGTCACTTTGAAAAGTGAAAAAAAATCCCAATGCTAAAGGCAAAGAAAAGAACTATCCATTGCAAATGGAAGACAGACTATTTCAACAGAAAGACAAATACAAAGATCTCAAAGCAGCAAAGAAAATCATGATGTCTCTAAGGAAGAGTAAAGGGGATGAACAGAGAGACCCCAGAGAAAAATACAGCATGAGGTATGTTTAGAGTAGTATGTAAGGGCTAAATCAAATGAAATTTTAAAGAGAACAGTATGGCATTTTATTCAGTTATGAATCTTTAAGTGTTTGGATAGTGAAATTATTGGTCATTTAAGATAATTTTCAGCCAGTGTCAAAAGAAGGAATTGAAGTACCAAGAACAGATGCAAATAAATTTTCCAGATGAGGTTAATGGTGACTTGATTAAGTACATAAAGTGAACAATAAATAATTAGTAGATGTCAGGTCATTTATCAAGGACAAGAAAGAGAAAAAGGAAATATGAAAGATAACTCATGAGTTTCTTTTTGAAAAATTAATGAAATGGCAACGATGACAGTTTTAGACCAATAGCTTTGTTGTTAACATTCAAATATTGAAGTCAAATATTAGTGCATGATTATTGGGTACTGTAAGTGGAAGACCAAGGTGGAGGTATGAATGTAGTAGATATTATTATAAATATAGATTTGACACATTGGACTTGCAGAGGTAGTCAACTGAGTGCCACCACCAATCCCCAAGGAACCACAACATTAATTATATGGATAGAGGGCTAGGGAGATGGCTTAGTGGGTGTGGCTATTTGAATGAGAATGGTCCCCATAAACACATACATTTGAATATTTAGTTATCAGTTACTGGAACTATTTGGGAAAAGATTAGGAGGTGTGTTCTTGTTGGAGTAAATGTGTCCTTGTTGGAGGTGGTGTGTTGCTGGGAGTGGGTTCTGACATTTCAAAAGCTTATGCCAGGTGCAGTCTTCTCTGTCTCTTTCTGTGGTTCTTCATTCCCTCTCCTTTTCCCTTCCCCTTCCACTCCACACCTTCTGCCTTCAAATCAGGATGTATATCTCTAAACCACTGCTCCACTGCCATGCCTGTTTGTTTCTCACTGTGATGATCATGGACTAACCCTCTAAGCAAGCCCCCATTGAATTTTTTTTAATAAGCATCACCATGGTCATGGTGTCTTCTCACAACAATTCCTGCAATTTATCTTCTGACTTTTGTATGTGCACCATAACATGTCAACACCCCTCTTTTAAAAATAATTGCAGTATTTTAAAAGTTTTGATGGACATAGGGTGAGAAACTAGAAATGCCACACTAGGATGTAAGAGGTATGTGCTGTCATCAAACATACATACAAACTCCTTTAGCAGTGAAAAGGAACTCTGAGCACAAGGGAAGACTGTGGCAAAAACCAGTTTTCCCCAGAACAACATTTTCTCAGAACAACAGTCTTTAACTTCCCTTCCCCAAAGCTTTCTGATTCCTTAGCTTGATGTTAGATGCACTTGGAGATGCTGCTATGGCATTCCCTTGATGCGTGATGTTCGCTTTATGTATGATATTTCCTTCATGTCTGTGTGAAGAATCTTTCCTTTTCAAGCCCTTCTATGTCATTATCTCATCCCCTAGAATAAATGGCCTTTCAGAAGGTAATGATAAAATTTACGGTCTGTATTGGAAGTCTTCTGAGAGTGAGAAAGGAGTTAGTAATAAATAAGATGGATGTGCCTTGGATATTCTGCACAAATAGAAGTCTTTGGCAACATCAAAATGAAATACTTGCTTTTTTTTTTTTAAAATGTGTCTTCCCATCTTGACCTCCATTCATCCAACCACTTGTGTTTTCTCTGGACCAGGTCCTGTTCTTTCACTGTGAGCCACAGTAGCCTGAACCCACAGCAGCAGCATATCCCATGAGGCTGGTTTGGGTTCCTTATCTTAATCAATACAGACTCTACTTACATCCATAAGTCTACATCTGAAACTTTCTGTAGCTTCTTTAACTGTTGGTATCCATTCTATAACCTACACATATACATCTATAGGTAGATACATTTACTGTGTTGTGCTATATAAGTTAATAGTAGTAATTAAGATTGAAATAAAAGAATCTGTACTAACCTCACTCAGATTACCAAAGAAGCAGTGCTATCTAACAAAAAGATGCCATTGAAGCAGATACACCTTGTAAATTTATTGTCATTCGGTAAATTACGACATTGTGGAAAGACCTGACCCTGTTCATCTATGCTTCAGATAGAGAACACACTCAACAGAGCATTCTTTTATACTATAGCAATGACTCCAAAGGATAAAGTGAAAGCTTTTATTCCAGAAACAACTCAAACTAGCATATTCTCCATCTTTTGTGTCCTGAGAGTTTACCTAGTACTGTCTCCTGATTGAGAGCTTTACTTTTATTGGACTTTTCATTTTGAATTTGATATTTTAAATGCCGATTTCTTGCCACTGAAGGATGAAACTATAGTATCAAGGAAAGAAAAAGGGTCCAGTGAGGTCTCTAGTTAATAACACTGAGGCTCTAATGATGGTGGCTTAGATTTGGGAGAGGGCTATAAATGTAAGTTAGGGTGTGATTATCTATTACCTTCATGGTGCAGAAGATCTGAACCAAGAACTAAGTCATTAGAAAAACACCTACATTTGTTCCTTGCCACTAACTTCCTAGAATAGAGTAGGGTTTGAAATATCATGTAGGGAACCCAGTAGAAATGGTTATAAACAGTTGGGAGAAAATCTCTATGGATTCTCTCTACCAATGGAGCCCACTCTACAACTGTTTAGTTCTGAATGTCCTCTCTTTGGGCCGAGAAAACACACCAAATGAATGCCAACTGTCCCCTGGTCTCCCCTTCTCTGACTGTTTTTGGCTACTTGTAGCAATTGAGACCAGGTCAAATAGGAACATATTTTAAACAAATTCTCTCTCTCTCTCTCTCTCTCTCTCTCTCTCTCTCTCTCTCTCTCTCTCTCTCTCTCTCTCTCTCCTTCTCTCTTCCCGTCTTTCCCAGGTATGCTCATGTGCATATGCATATGTACACACATACACACACACACACAAAGATAACTGTAGACTTCTTATATAAGTATGGAAAAAAACTCAGCTTAAGCAATTACTTAGTAGTGAGTAGAATGAAAACATGGAGTGGTATGGCTAGAAGAACAGAGAAGAGGACACTTAGGGAGCTGCACATCTTTGATAAAGTCTCAGAAATTCCAAACTACAGTTTTGTAACGGAAATTTAATACCAGACAAAAAGCTCTATGTGACTCTATAAAGTATAATCCAGAGCTGGCACACTTCCTGCTAGTAACAATCTATGGAACAGATGTATGCTTTTGAAAATAGAGTTAAGATGAGGATGCTTCATGGCAGATACAAGAGAGACTAAGATCTTTAAAAGTGAATTACAATGTCCAGATCTGGAAAAGTAAATCCCCCAAAACATACATTTCTGACATACAGATGAGTTAAGAGTTAGGAAAACAACATCAAAAGTTTACTACTTACACACACACACACACACACACACACACACACACACACACACACATCACACACATGCACACACAAAACTGACTGTAGACTTCTTATGTAAGTGTGGCTAAAAACTCAGCTTAAGTGATGACTTAGTATTGAGTAGAATGTAGGCATGGAACTGTGTGGCTGAGAAGGGCAGAAAAGAGTGTGTGTGTGTGTGTATGGCATTTTATTTTCTTTACCAAGGGTCTATAACTTGGGTAAGACTTTTAAAGAATCTTAATGTAGAAAATACCTGCAATCTACTTGAACTAAATAGGTTTCTGTCTTTGCAAAATGCTTTGGCAACTTGGTTAATGGTATTTAGGAGATCCTTTGTTTCAATACAACACCTCTGGTATCTTAAAATCAAACTGATTTAGCAATAGAACAAATATTGGCCCACTCACTTTGTAGTGAGCAGGCTGGCTAAACTGTACTGGTCGTGGAGCGTTAATAGAGATATGATTAACACTGGGCAAAGAAACAAAAGTAGCATCTGTATGCAGCTAAATTTGAAGGCCCTGCAGCTAAAGCTTCGAAAAGTTCGAAAAAGTGTCCCCCAAGTCATTCATACACGCTCCTTCTCTCCATTAGCCACAGCAGGCAAAGGACAACTCATGTTTGCTTACACTTCTCTTAGTGTTATTAAGATATGAACACTGGTCGAGATCTGTAAACAAACTGCAGTGATATTGATTCAACATCTTGCCTCTAAGCAAATGCTTCCTGTGTAAAACATGACCGATGAAGAGTAACTTAGCCCAGCATCTTCTTCCCACCCACAATGCCTTAGGGATGGTCCTTACGGGTTAGTCATTTAAGTTCTCATGTTCGGGAACTTTTCACGAAGGAAGAAGTCAGCATTGCCCTTTCATCGTGCCACATGTTATGGTACTCGTACACTTGTTTTATAAATGTTTATTAAAACTGTCAGTTACTTGATATCAAAAATGCCATTTCTATTCTGTACAGCTCAGTGAGTCACAGAAACTTATCCTTTGACTCATCCATACTCTAAAATGTTTTCACACATTTCAAACAAAATTCCAGAAATAAAAAATGCAGCCTATTTGTATTCTTTCCAAAATTAGCCCAAGAAGTAGGTACAATAAAGTGACGTGTGTGGGATCAGCACTCTCCAGATGGCAAGAGGGAAAGCAAGGCAGGTCCACATGCTTTCTCTCACCCTACCATCCTGCATCTGCACCATGATGACTGACCTTGGCCTCAAAGCTGGAGACATTTCGCTAGCCTGTAGAAAATAGCAGTTTGTATCTGTGTTTACTTTGGAAAACATTTGCTTTTCTCTCCTGTGTAAGCTCTTCCATTCATGCCCATTTTCCTTTACACTTACTTTCAATAAGGAAACAAATCCTAAATTCTGTTGTCATAGTGGGGCAGGATAGGAAGGCAGAGACATGAAGTCATGGGAAGGGATGCGCCTCTTGTCCTAGGGTCCAAAAGTCAAGAATTCCAGCAAAATGAACAAAATGTGATGTATGTTTTGTGTTTGACACAGTGCAAAGATACTGGAAAGATTAAGAGGTTCTCATGGAAAAAGTCTTTGAGACCTGCCATTCCAGCTAGAGGTGTCAGCCATAAGGGTCACCTTGTCTTTGTATAGCAGTTGGAAATAAATTTCATTGTGTTACTTTACTAAGACATAGTGTAAAGAAAGTGTTTTTTTTTTTTTTTTTTTTTCCTGGCTCACATATCATTTCTTTATCAGGTTTTAGCCACAAGATCTTACAGCATTCAGAGTTTTGGTATCAAACAGTCTTACACTAAAGGGCCTTTGCTCATGCTTCTCTCTCTGCCAAGGATGCTCACACTCAGTCTATTCACAAATCTCATGAATTCCTATTCAGGTTTGAGATCTCAGGTTAACAGTATAATCTGTATTAGATTTTCTCATATATTTAGGAAGTCTAGGTTTTCACAAAACATATTAAAATTTGTATTATATTGTAGCAGGAAACCACAGGGACTTTTAGTTTGTACCAATCTAGTAAAAATTTTTACTGATGTCCATATATATTTTATGAATCTTCTACTGTAGTAGGCTTCCAAATGTCTTTTTGGAAAGGTCCTTAGAATTATTTTTCGACCTTCATATTCCCTCTTCAACTCTATCCTCAACTCACCAACCAAATTCTACATTCCCTGTTCCATTCTCCCCTTTGAACCACAGTTTTATTATCCATTCATCAGTTGAAGATGAATTTAGAGAACAAGGGACTGCAGAATGCTCTCTCTCTCACACACACACATTGCACATATACATGTGCACATTACACACACACACATACACACACACACACACACACACACACACACACACACACACACACCCCTCCCAAGGCTCAGGGATCATAGCAAATTACAGGCTGTAAGTAAGACAAGGCTTCATGGAAACAGCTACACTGAGTGTGCTGCACAAAGGAACTCAGGAAGGGTTGTGTCAGCACATACAGATCATACACCAGAAAAAAACCCAGAGTGAAAAGGGGAGATGCACATACAATCTCACCTCTAGCCATGGAGCAATTGGCAATTGTTAGCCACTGGGGAAGGTGAGATAGGCTTTCTCTAAAAGTGTAGCTCCTGTTAAATTGATAGTGCTCTAGGGCAGTGGTTGTTTTTATTTATTCATTCATTTTTTTGAGTGTGGTCTTTTTGTTTTATTTTAATATATTTTTGTTAATGTTTTCCATTTGTTTATTTTGATTTTCATTTTTTTGCTTGTTGTTTCTTTTGGAGAGGTGAATATACAGTTGGGTGGGCAGGGAGATGGGAGTATCTGAGAGAAGTCTGGGAAGGGAATATGATCAAAATACATTATATGAAAAAACTTTTACAAAGATAGAGGCTAGTTAGCAGACAACATTCAACCAACATCAATGAAATGAAATACTCTGTATAGGTTTATTATTTAAAGTTTTGATTTTAAGTAAATTATATTAGTAAAACTGAAGAATTAGTGAATTTTTTAATGTTAACATCTACCTCTGCTCATATTGATGAAGACCAAATTTTAAGTTCATTTACATGAAAAAACCTATTTGACCTTTTATTTGATATGGTCCATTTTATTTCTTTATTTATGTTTTTGCTCATATCCAGGTTTTTTTCTCTTCTAATTTTGCTTTTTCATTAAAATTATGTTAACACTGTCAATTATTCAGTCAAATAAATTTTATATCATAAAGGTAAGAGTTATCTGAGTAAATTATCTTAAAATTTCTTTTTCCCGCTACTCAACTAAATCATATTCTTCATTTTAATCATTATTAAACCTTCATTTAAGTGTAATCTTCATTTAATCATTATACCAATGAAAGTACTGAGATTTCAAAAACCTGAAAAGAAATAGCAATTTTTTTCACTTTGTGTGATGGACAGAAGCTGCCTTTGTTATAGGTAATTTAAATCACAAACACCTACAGTGTTTAAACTTTGTTCCAAATAGCAGTTTAGGAGCACAAAACAGCAGGGAATAGGAAGCCTGAGTCCACTAGACCCAAAAGTTTACTCAGTTTCAAATTAAGTAATACATAAATGATTAGACACCTGCTCATAACTATCCATTTTGTCCATATGGCTGTCCTGAGATGCAGCAGGATGCCCATGATGCTACCAGTGGGTCCACGCATGCTGAAGCAAAGATCAACTTTTTCTTACTCTGATTTGGTACACTGGAAACCAACATTCTCTCACACGTCTCTGTTTGTGGAGCTAGAGAGAATATGGAGTCATTCTAGGCTCACATTTTGTTTCCACTTGTAGTCTTCCAGTCTGCTAATCTGCTTTGCTTTACAAACTGCTCTTCCCTGAACTATCTTTTAGTCTCTCATACATGCATTTTTAACACAGACACCAATTTTCAGTTATCTTTTAGAAGAGGACCACTCTGTGATGCCAGAAGGGGTATCTAATTATGCCTGGATATTTCTTAGCTTTGACTGAGCCAAATACTTTTCTTTCCTTACATGTCTAAAGAGACTGTGAAGCCACCCACTTTTTAAAAGATATACTTTGAAAATGCTGTGACCCCCTTTTTCCCAATGCAACTAAAAACATCCTTAAATATTCTAAAATGTCTAGGAATAGTAAGAAAGTAATAAGGTCATTGAAAAGGGAGTCATCTACCTTAACATCAATGAGATAGAAACATTATCCATTAACTTTGAAAGACACACTATAAAAATTTTTTAGCTAATACAGCCAAAGCCTCAATTCAGATATGTAGTGTACTGAAATTGAAATGTGGAGTTAGAGAAATTTAGATTAAACTGATGCTTGTACAGACATATAGTATACATTAACAAATACACACATAGGCATGCACATATATGCATATATATAAGACTTGCATATATGAATATTTTAAATAATGTAGCTAATGAAATGTATAAATTCTACCCATTGAAAGGGTCTGGTGATAAAAATCAATTTAGCAATAATGGAATCTATAGATATTTGATTATAGGTAATGCCAAACATTATACTTTTGTATTGTAGTTAATGCTATGGCTTAGGATAGTTTGAGTGACCTCAAGTTTGGTGAGTCAGAAAATTGACCACAGTGTGGCAATAGGGGGTGGTGTAGAAGCTGTAATGGGTGAGGCCTACTAAAGACCCCCTTCCAGTCATGGCAGTCACTGCTTTCTGGGGTATTAAAGTAGTTTTTCTAGGGTCCTTGAGGTCTCATGAGATTGCACTTTTCTGTAAACCTGAGCCAGACTCTCAGTCTCTGTCTTCCCATGTACACCTTGTAATTTGCCTTGAGTCTCTTGATGGACATTTTTCTTCCAAATTGTGATCAGAAAGAATACTGCCCCTGTAAACAAGTTTACCTGTGTTCTAGTTTATCTTTGCTCTATGCAATACAGTGCTACGACCAAAGGCAACTCGGGGAGGAAAGGTTTTGCTTCAGTTTACAGGTCATAGTCCATCCATCATGCAGGGAAGTTGGGGAAGAACTCAAGGCAGGAATGAAGCAGGAAAATCATCAGAGCATTGCTTACCGGCTAAGCTTGATGTAACTATAATTATGTTATGATCTCAAACCTAAAATCATATATTTTAATTGAAATAGAATTACATCACTTCCCCTTCCCTCTCTTCCTTCCAATGCCTCTCATATCCCCTCCTTCAAACACCTCACATCTTCACTCCCCACTCTCAAGTTGATAGCCTCTTTTTCCCTCTTTTTTTTGTACACACATAGATGTGTATGCATGTGTATGGTTTTGTTGTTGGCATATAAATGGTTTCAAGGCTGACCATCTGCACTAGATAGCCATTAACGGGAGTCATTGCTGGGAGAAGCTAATTCTCCTTCTCTTAGCCATCATTAGTTGCCTGTAGTTCTTTGTCCGGTGAACTGGGCCCTCTGGCATCAATAATTAATCAAGTAAAAAAAAAAAAAAGAAAGAAAAAAATTGGCATGGACAATAGAATTCAGAGTTTTAAATCCCAGTCCGAATGATACCTCAACAAAACACTCCTGAACTGAAGGAATGGTTAAGTGAGTGCTGAGTTGGCAGAAAATGCTTTATTTCTAGCACCCATCAACTTTCTCCAGTAGTTCATCACAAAACCACTAATCAGAAGCAGTGGTTAGTTTACCATCAACTCTGGTAGATGCCTCAGAGTGGGAAGATGGTAACAAGGACCCTCTTTGTAAGTGAAGGGTGGGAAGAGTAGTTCTTTCCTGGAGATTTCAGCTTTCACACACAGCTCACATAGTTAGTGTTTGTAATGCTGCCTGTTTAATTATGTTCTTCAGATAGTACTTAGCATCCTTTGAGATAGGGTCACCTTGGAAGCAATTCTCACATATCCCTGCATGCTTGACAACCAAAGGCTCTTAGATGCTTTATTCTTGACCTGATTTTCAAGGGTGTTTGTCTAGGAAATTATGTTGGAAGACGAGAAAGATGAAGTTCAGATTTGTTTGCTCTCCAGTATAATCAAGATACTAATTCCCTTTGAGGCTTACGGTTTATTTCAAACATATCAAGCTCCCTAAGCTTGGGATTTCTCCTACACAGTTATCCTGCTCCTTTCCTGTTGCTTTGTAAGAACTTTGAGTTGATAAATGGAGATAAAATGAACACACTCTGCTTCTGCAATAATAAATTGTTACTGCCTGGAGTAATTTCCTATTGTCTGTGACCCCAGAATCGAATGGCTTTTATGGGGCTGGAATTGAGAACACTAAGGCAGGTGAATGTGATCACTGCATATGTGTTAACATTTCAGATCCAACAGCCCCTGACAGATCCTTAAACTGAGGTATTGAAAAGGAGTAGTCAGTTCACAATGGCTACAGTTCCCATATTCATTAAAAAAATTTATCTATTTTATGGGTGTCTATGTACACCATATGCATGCAGGAGCCTGCAAAAGTCAGAAGAGGGCATTGGATCCCATAGAGCTAGAGTTGCAGGTATTGGTGAGCCACTGTGTGTGCTGAAGCCAAACTCCAGTCCTCTACATGAACAGGAAACACTCCTAACAACTAATCTATCTCTTCAGCTTCCCTATATTCTTTCTGAGTAAATATCATAAGGTGATTTCCCCTTCCTGATGGTGGCTTCTTGAGGACCTAGATTTATGACCACAATGGCTATATTTAACCAGATGTGAATTAACAGAGATTATGACAGGACTAAATATTATAAAGGGCTATAAGACGAATTGCTAAATGGTCTTGTTAATTAAAAAAAAAAAACAGAGACAGATATTTGGTTGAAAACTAAGAGATCAGAGAAACAGAACAAGCCACACTCAACCTCACCTCACCAACTCCTCAGCTGATCCTGTTTCCTCAGACTGAAAGCCTCTGAGACCTCAACCAGAAGGGATCTCAGTTGAACTGCTGAAAAGCCTCCTAATTCCTGCTCCTCAGCCCTTATATATCTTTCTGCTTCCTGCCATCATTTCCTGGAATTAAATGCATGTGTCTTTCCCAAGCAAAAACATGAGATTTTAAGTGCTGGAATTAAAGGTATGTACCACCATGCCTGGCTGTTCCCAGTGTGGCCTTGAACTCACAGAGATCCAGATGGATCACTGCCTCCTGAGTGATAGGATTAAAGGCGTGTGCCACCACTGTCTGGCCTCTATGTCTAATCTAGTGGCTGTTCTTTTCTCTGATCCCCAGATGAGTTTTATTGGGGTACACAACATATCAACCACAAAGGTCTATCTCACTAATTCCTCTTTTGGCATCATGATTGCTAAGATACAGAGTGGACATTAATTTTTGGAGACAGCATGGAAATCAACAGATAAATAGCTAAACATTAGAATGATAAGGCATACCTGTGCATCTTAGTCACATTTTTATTTTAATAAGTCAAGCTACTTACTGCTACAGTTCATGGACATCTGGGAAAACTACTATTTTCTAAGCAGTCATGTATGTCTTTGTAGGGTGTGTGATTTTCCTTGGTTCTCCAAGCATATTTGTCATATCTTTATGTGAGTCTATGTGACCAGGATACACTTCTAGGTTTTGTAACCAGAAAATGACAAGCTGGCAAAAGGGAAAGGGATGATAACCTCTCTGAAAGAAACCTGGACAGGGATTTATCTGACATAATGTTTAACTAAATCATGCTTCTAGTATTTCCTGGATGAAAGGTTTTAGAAACCTTTATCTGAAAATAAGGTATTAAATTTTGCAGCAAGAGATGCTGGTAAAACATGAATCTAAACAGCTAATTTTTTTTGGTACTACATTGGCATCATTTCAGAATAACTGATCATAATGTGATGTGGATTTTTTAATCTGTTACACTATAACACCTATCTAGGAGCTGGAAGTGATGTCCCAAAAGGTTAACCAGGTAATAGAGAACAAACTCAAAAGTCTTTGAAGAGATCTTCAGGAAGGAAAAGTGTTCATTGGTTTATTTGACTGACCACTTTAAATGCTCAACTTAGAGTAAAAAGAATGGAATTCAGCAACAGCTCTGGTTTTAGTCATTTGCATTGTTTTAGGGAATCATTTCTCATAATAAATTCTACTAGAAACAAATGAATGACAGCTAACAGTAGGTGATAATCTCAAGGCCTAGAATTTCCATGTTAAAATGGACATTGAACAGGTGCTAATGGGAAAGAAAGCTGGATTGACTGGTGGGTGGCTGAGATAGATTAATATCAATTCAAATTTGAGAGCTTGCCACTATATCCAGAGATGCTCAGATAGTCATGCACAAGACCACATGTTTGAGGAGAAAAATAATTTTACTGTTTCAGTGTCCATTGTAATGTTTATTTGATGCAGAATGAAGTAATAAAATTGACCACTCCATTATTTTTCACTAACATAAGTAATTAATGTGTGTGTACCTATCTTTGACTTTCATTGATGTGGAATCATGGTGAAACTTACTGTAGCCTGGGGTTGTAGTTTTGACTCTCTCTGTAGTAATAAGAGGTAGCCTTCACTTCTTGCTTGCGGCCTGACTACTGTCGCTGGCATTTTAATTGCTGTAGCTATATCTGTTCTACTGGTTTGTTTAATGTCATTAATGCCTCTACTTTATTTTGAGTTTCCTAATGCTTAACATCACTGGATGCTACAGAATCTACAGGTGTAGAGAATATCTACCCCTGATAATTCACTTGGCCAGCTGAAGCTGTAGCCATGCTGCCTTACATAGGACAAACCTTTTGCCTTTCTTTGAACTGCATTTAACTGGATGTGGAGGAATTTCATGACTCAAGCCTTCTGTATGTCCCCTGCCAATGATACCCTTTACACTCTGTTTTGGGTGCTTTGGAAGCCCACAGTTACAGTGTGGGGGTGTTCTCCTAGATCCTTGGAGGTGAAACCACGTGCATTAGTCACCTCCCTCCTTCAACGTTAGTCACCTTTCTCCTCCATATTTCTTTTCTTCTGCTCCTACTTCTGGGCCTGGAGTTTGGCTCTGTATTGGTACAGCCATGGGAAGAGAGGGGACTCTTCTGAAGTTCTGTAGGAAGACAGGGGAAGCAAAGTGGTGTATTTCAAATGTCAGAAGAGAATGTGAAATTCTTGAGTTTGGGTCTTTGGTGCTCTTGGCTGTATGAACTTGGCTAAGTCACTTCAATTTCTTCTTTAGCTTCCATATCTTTAAGTTGAAAAAATACCACAGACTTGTAAAGTTTCAATGAGACATAATGTGCCAACTACTCAAAATGTACTGAGCAAGCACATAAGGCTCAGGAGTCAGTTATCTGTTGGCATTACTTTTCTCCTACTTCCCGCACATGTCCTGTTTCTATTTGTGCAAGGATACTACTTCATAATAAGTAGAATTTTCTCTAACAACTTTTCATATAAATCCTTATAACAGGTTGTTCTCACTTAGTAATTAAAGGTATCACATTTTTTTAATAAATAATTTTTTTCTTTATTATTATGTGTTTTAAATTCTATAGATCAGCCATGGGTTCCCCTGTCCTCCCCACTCCCACCCCCCATTCCCACCCTCCCCCCAGCCCGGCCCCTCCATTCCCATGTCCTCCAGGATCAAGGCACCACAGGGGATCCACCCAAACCTGGTAGATTCAGCACAGGCAGGTCCCCTCACCTCCCTCCAGACTGAGCAAAGTGTCCCTGTATAAGCCCAAGGTTTGAAACAGCCAGCTCATGCACCAAGTACAGATCCTGGTCCCACAGACTGGATGCCTCCCAAACAGATCAAGTGATTCAATGGTCTCACTTATCCAGAGGGCCTGAACCAGCTGGGGGCTCCACAGCCTTTGGTTCATAATTCATGCACTTCCACTCGCCTGGCCATTTGCCCCTGTGCCTTCCGCAATCTTGGATTCAACAATTCACGCTCTTGCAGACCCTCCTCTTTCACGACAGTTGGACACCTGGAGCCTGGCTGAGGATCTCTGCATCCACTTCCATCAGTTATTGGATGAGAGTTCCAAGACAACTGTTAGGGTGTTTGGCCATCTGATAACCAGACTAAGTCAGATCAGGCTTTCTCTCGACCATTGCCAGCAGACTACAGAGGATATATCATTGTGGATTTCTGGGGACCTCTCGAGCACTCTGCCTATTCCTGGTCTCATGTGGTCTTCATTTATCATGGTCTGTTATTCCTCATTCTCCCTTTCTGTTCTTGATACAGCTGGCATCTCCTGCTCCCCTAAGCTTTCTTTCCCTCAAATCATGCCCTTCATTACTCCCACTGTCATCCAGGTTGTTCATGTAGATCTCATCCATTTCTCTGTCATTGGGTGATCCTTGGGTCTTTCCTAGGGTCCCGTTTTCTAGGTAGTCTCCCTGGAGTTGTGTAGCAGTCTAGTCATCTTTGTTTTACATCTAGTATCCTCCTATGAGTGAGTACATACCGTGTTTGTCCTTCTGAGTCTGGGTTACCTCACTCAGGATGATTTTTTCTAGATCCATCCATTTGCCTGCAAACCTCATGATGTCATTGTTTTTCTCTGCTGAGTAGTACTCCATTGTGTATATGTACCATATTTTCATTAGCCATTCTTCAGTTGAAGGGCATCTAGGTTGTTTCCAGGTTCTGGCTATTACAAACAAAGCTGAAACGAACATAGCTGAGCAAATACCCTTGTGGTATGATTGAGCATACCTTGGGTATATGCCCAAGAGTGCTATAGCTGGGTTTTGGGGGAGATGGATTCCCAATTTTCTAAGGAAGTGCCATATTGATTTCCAATGTGGCTGTACAAGCTTGCATTCCCACCAGCAGTGGAGGAGAGTTCCCCTTGCTCCACACCCTCTCCAGCATAAGCTGTCTTCTGTGCTTTTGATCTTAGCCATTCTGACAGTTGTAAGGTGGTATCTCAGAGACATTTTGATTTGCATTTCCCAAATAATTAGGGATGTTGAGCAATTCCTTAAGTGTCTTTCAGCCATTTGAAATTCCTCTGTGGAGAAATCTCTGTTTAGTTCTATAGCCCATTTCTTAATTGGACTGTTGGGCATTTTGATGTCTAATTTCTTGAGTTCTTGATATATTCTGGATATCAGCCCTCTGTCAGATGTGGGGTTGGTGAAGACCTTTTCCTATTCTGTAGGCTGTCGCTTTGTCTTGTTGACCATGTACTTTGCTCTACAAAAGCTTCTCAGTTTCAAGAGGTCCCATTGATTGATTGTTTCTCTCAGTGTCTGTGCTACTGGTATTATATTTAGAAAGTGATCTCCGGTGCCAATGCATTCAAGAGTACTTCCTACTTTCTCTACTCTCACAGGTCAGAGTAGCTGGATTTATGTTGAGGTCTTTGATCTACTTGGATTTAAGTTTTGTGCAGGGTGACAGATATGGATCTGTTTGCAGCCTTCCACATATTGACATCCAGTTATGCCAGCACCATTTGTTGAAGATGTTTTCTTTTTTCCATTGTACATTTTTGGCTTCTTTGTCAAAAATTATATGTTCATAGGTGTGCAGGTTAATGTCAGGGTCTTCAATTCAATTCCATTGGTCCACATGTCGGTTTTTATGCCAGTACCAAGCTGTTTTTATTACAGTAGCACTATAGTAGAGCTTGAGGTCAGGGACTGTGATGCCTCTAGAGGTTGTTTTATTCTTTTGGCTATGCTGTGTTTTTTGTTTTTCCATATGAAGTTGAGTATTATTCTTTCCAGATCTGTGAAGAATTGTGTTGGTAATTTGATGGGGATTGTGTTGAATCTGTAGATTGCTTTTGGTAAGATTGCCATTTTTACTATGTTAATCCTGCCTATCCATGATCATGGGAGATCTTTCCATTTTCTGACATCTTCTTCAATTTCTTTTTTCAGGGACTTAAAGTTCTTGTCATATAGGTCCTTCACATGCTTAGTTAGCATAACCCCAAGGAATTTTATAACATTTGTGGCTATTGTAAAGGGTGATGTATCTCTGATTTCCTTCTCAGCCTGTTTGTCTACTGTATATAGAAGGGCTACTGATTTTTTTGAGTTGATCTTGTATCCTGCAATGTTGCTGAAGGTTTTTATTAGCTGTATCAGTTCCTTGGTTGAATTTTTGGGGTCACTCATGTATACTAACATGTCATCTGCAAATAGGGAGAGCTTGACTTCTTCCTTTCCAATTTGTATCCCCTTAATCTCTTTATGTTTTCTTATAGCTCTGGCTAGAACTTCAAGTACTATATTGAATAAGTATGGGGAGAGGGGACAGCCTTGCCTTGTTCCTGATTTTAGTGATATTGCTTTGAATTTCTCTCCATTTAATTTGATGTTGGCTCTTTTCTTGCTGTAGATTGCCTTTATTATGTTTAGGTATGTTCCCTGTATTCCTGATCACTCCAAGACCTTTATCATGAAGGGGTGTTGGATTTTTTCAAATGCCTTTTCTACATCTAGTGAGATGATCATGTGTTTCTTTTCCTTGAGTTTGTTTATATGATGTATTACATTGACGGACTTTCATATGTTGAACCACCCTTGCATCCCTGGGATGAAGCCTACTTGATCATGGTGGATCATTATTTTGATGTGTTCTTGGAGTCTGTTTGCCAGAATTTTATTGAGTATTTTTGCATCAATGTTCATGAGGGAGATCTGTCTGTAGTTCTCTTTCTTTGTTGCATCTTTGTTTGATTTAGGAATCAGGGTAATTGTAGCCTCATAGAAGGAGTTTGGTAATATGCCTTCTGCTTCTATTGTGTGGAACAATTTAAAGAGTATTGGTATTAAGTCTTCTTTGAAGATATGGTAGAATTCTGCAGTGAAACCATCAGGACCAGGGCTTTTTTTGGTTGGGAGACTTTTTATGACTGATTCTATTTCCGTAGGGGTTATTGGACTATTTAAATAGTTTATCTGGTCTTGATTTAACTTAGGTATGTGGTACCTATCCAGAAAATTAGCCATTTCTTTTAGATTTTCCAGTTTTGTGGAGTAGAGGTTTTTGAAGTATGACCTGATGATTCTCTGGATTTCCTCATTGTCTGTTGTTATGTCCCCCTTTTCATTCCTGATTTTGATAATGTGGATGATCTCTCTCTGTCTTTTGGTTAGTTTGGATAAGGGCTTGTCTATCTTGTTGATCTTCTCAAAGAACCAACTCTTTGTTTCATTAATCCTTTGTATTGTTCTCTTTATTTCTATTTTATTCATTTCAGCTCTCAATTTGATAATTTCCTGGCGTCTGTTCCTCCTGGGACACTTTGGTTCTTCCTGTTCAAGGGCTTTCAGGTGTGCTGTCAAGTCACTAGCGTGGGATTTCTCCAGCTTCTTTATGTGGGCATTCAGTGCTATGAATTTCCCTCTTAGCACTGCTTTCATAGTATCCCATAAGTTTGGGTATGTGGTGTATTCATTTTCATTGATCTCTAGGAAGTCTTTAATTTCTTTCTTTATTTCTTCCTTGACCCATTGGTGATTCAGTTGAGCATTATTCAGTTTCCATGAGATTGTAGGATTTCTGTAGTTTTTTCTATTGTTGAAATCTAACTTTAAACCATGGTGGTCTGATAGAACACAGGAGGTTATTCCAATTGTTTTGTATCTATTGAGATTTGCTTTGTGGGCAAGTATGTGGTCAATTTTAGAGAAGATTCCATGGGGTGCTGAGAAGAAGGTATATTCTTTTTTGTTTGGGTGGAATGTTCTGTAGATATCGATTAAGTCCATTTGAGCCATAACATCAGTTAAGTCCATTATGTCTCTGTTAAGTTTCAATTTGGCCAATCTGTCCAGAGGTGAAAGTGGGGTGTTGAAGTCTCCCACTATTAATGTGTGGGATTTTATATGTGATTTAAGCTTTAGTAATGTTTCTTTTACATATACGGGTGCTCCTGTGTTTGGGGCATAAATGTTCAGAATTGAAACTTCATCTTGGTGGATCTTTCCTGTGATGAGTATGTAATGTCCTTCATCATCTCTTTTGATTGATTTTAGTTTGAAGTCTATTTTGGTGGATATTAGGATGGCTACACCAGCCTGCTTCTTAAGATCATTTGATTGGAAAATCTTTTCCCAGCCTTTTATTCTTAGGAGGTGTCTGTCTTTGAATTTGAGGTATGTTTCTTGTATGCAGTAGAAAGATGGGTCCTGTTTTCATATCTACTCTGTTAGTCTGTGTCTTTTTATAGGTGAATTATGTCCATTGATGTTAAGGGATATTAATGACCAGTGATTGTTCATTCCTGTTGTTATTTTTATTTTTTGGTGGTAGTGTGTGTATACTTCTGTTCTTTGGGGTTTACTGCTGTGGTGTTATCTATTGCCTGTGTTTTCATGGGTGTATCTGCCTTCCTTAGGTTGGAATTTTCCTCTAGTGCTTTCTGTAGGGCTGGGTTTGTGGATAAGTATTGTCTCAATCTGGTTTTGTCTTCGAAGGTCTTGTTCACTCCATCTATGATGATTGAAAGTTTTGCTGGGTATATTAGTCTAGGCTGGCATCCATGGTCTCTTAGTGTCTGCATTATATCTGTCCAGGTCCTTCTGGCTTTCAAAGTGTCCATCAAGAAATCGGGTGTTATTCTGATGGGTTTGCCTTTATAAGTCACTTGCCCTTTTTCCTTTGCTGCCCTTAATATTCTTTCTTTATTCTGTACATTTAGTTGTTTAATTATTATGTGGCGAGGGGACGTTTTTGGGGGGTCTAGTCTGTTTGGTGTTCTATAGACTTCTTGTATCTTCATAGGCATTTCCTTCTTTAAGTTGGGAAAGTTTTCTTCTATGATCTTGTTAAATATATTTTCTGTGCCTTTGAGTTGGTATTCTTCTCCTTCCTCTATCCCTATTATTTGTAGGTTTGGTCTTTTCATGGTGTCCCAAATTTCTTGGACCTTTTGGGTCATGACTTTGTTGGTTTTAGTGTTTTCTTTGACTGATGAATCTATTTCTTCTACTGTATCTTCAACATCAGAGATCCTCTCTTCCATCTCTTGCATTCTGTTGGTTATACTTGCCTCTGAAGTTCCTGTTTGTTTACTCAGATTTTCTATTTCTAACATTCCTTCTGCTAGTGTCTTCTTCATTTTTTCTATTTCCCTCTTCAGGTCTTGAATTGTCTCCCTTGCTTTTTCATGATTTTCATTCAAGGATTTATTTTTTCTTCTGCTTTAATTGTCCTTTTCTCTAGTTTTTTATAGTGTTCTTCCCCTTTTTTGTTTGTCTGTTCCTCTACTTTATTTTTTATTTCTTCTATATAAGGCTCTAGCCTCTTCATGATGTTACTTATAAGGTTGTTTTCTTCTTCTTCTTCCATTGTGTGATGTTCAGGTCTAGCTGTTGGAGAAGGGCTAGGTTCTGGTGATGCTGTATTGCTCTTTATTTTGTTGTATGTACTTCTGCCTTGATGTCTGCCCATCTCCTCTTGTGTTCATTCTTGGTCTTATCAGTGTCTTGGTCCAGAGAGAGTTGACAGATTTAGGGAGCCTCTCTCTGGTCCAGATGGAAGCTCTGGGCCAGATGGGAGCGCTGGTCCAGATGAGAGTGCTGGCCGGATAGGAGCTGGGGGCTGGGCTCTGAGTCTTGGGGAGTCCCTGATGTCTCCTTATTTTGTCCAGATGGGAGCTCCTCTTGTCCAGATGGGAGTTCCTATGGTCTCTGGTCCAGATGGGAGTTCCAGGGCAGGATGGAAGCTGGGAGCTGGTCTCTGAGTCTCAGGATGTGGCTGCAGTCTCCAGCAGATGGGCGTGGGGGCAGGGTGTGGAGACTGCAGTGTCTGCCTGCAGTCTTGGAAAAGGGGAGCCTTCCCTTCCTGCTGATTGGCAGGCAACTGGGGCCAAGTTGGTCAGGTCCTCCCGGAGTGGCCTGTGTCCAGTGGTAGGACCCAGGCGCAGTTGCCTCTCTGCCTATAACCCAGGCACTCACCTCTGGTCCAGATGGGAGTTCCGGGGTGGACCAGGTATCACATTTTTTTGAAAAATAAAAAAAAAACATAATTAGAGATTCAAAAATAATAATGTTTACTTAATATCTAATCTAACCATAAGTATCATGCATGATTCAAATGAACAAAAATTTCCATGGGTTAATATGATTAGAATCATATCTGATGTTTCTGTAACATATTCTGAGTAATCTTGAATTAAATTAGTCTTTTAATATATTAGGTAGGAAATTTATATCTTCTTTTACTTACTTTCCCCAGTTTAGGAAGGGAACTCCTGCCCCTACCTCTGCCTTCTCGGTTCATGTATTTTTTTATACTCCTATCTGAAAGAAGAAAACATTATTAGTTTCCTCATTTGTGCCACATTACACCAGGATTACTGTGCCTTTAAAGTAGGAACTTACCTCATATACAAACTTGCCTGGCATCTTAGAAGTCATATCTAGTGCTGCCCCATGAGGTTTGTGATCAGCAGATAAGACATCTCAATTACAGACACAGTCATTTCAAGCATACAGAGGGTAGATCCAGTTTCCTCTGCCAGCCTAGCCTTCCATGTGCCACTGAGTGTGGAACAGGTATTAAGCAGACAGGTACTGTCACAAGAAAGCTGTCAATCAGATTTCTGAGAAGCCAGCAGAGGCAAAGGAGAAACCACATGTCTGCTCCCTTTTCATGCTTCTTTAAGGAGTCTTAATTCTAACTCATTTTTTATTAGAAATAGTTCATGATGCCTACAGTTTTAATATTCTGAAATTATAAACATGATCTCCTTCTACCAGTGTGGCATCTAGCCCTGGGATGATGGTCTGAAGGGAAGTTCTCAAAAAAAAATTGAGTGCATATATATTTTTTGCCAAATGTATAGAATTTTTTCTCCTGTTTTGAGCTCCAAGTATAATTTTTTATGATAATTTTTTTTTCTAAGTCTACACTTGTTTAGCCAATATTAATGTAAATCATGTTATATTTAAGCTAATGGTGGGTTTCAGAATTACATCACTATGGAACACTGAATGCTCTACACAGGTACCACTTTCTTCCATGACCCCAAGCCTCTGACATCTGAGGATCTGTGTCGACCTCTGATCTCACATTCTACTGGTGGCAAGGCAACATTTCTCTCCTGCAACCTGGACTGTCAAAGTCATCTGAAGACCTGAGTTGAGACTTTGGCACATTCCAGAGTAACCGCCCCTCTCTCTGTTCCTTCTGGGATTCTCTGTAGGCTGAAGACCTGTACTGAGCATCTGTGTGCCCCACTTTTAACCAGATCTCTTCCTTTCTAACACTCCAGTCCAAGCATCTGAAGGACTGCATCTAGAACATGCTATCTTTACCATGTGTTCATGAAGTCAGAAATTACATCATACCCTATCTATACTAGGACCACATTTGATACTTGAATTCCACTTCAACACATAGTTGAACCCAATACTAAGCATCAATCACCACCAAGTTGATCCAAAATCTAACAAGTTGAGATAACAGTAAACAGCAGTTGAAATGTCCAACCAATAACAGTGGGCTTATTATGATCAATCCACGTGAGTCTATTAAATGAGTAGCAGAATTTATTAAGATACAAATTGAGGAAATACACTGACAAATAAAGAACAGAGTAGACAGCTGAAGTTGTCCTCTGATCTGACCAGGAGTGAATCCACCTCCCAGGCAGGAGCAGGGAGAAGCATGTGACCCTTCTCTAATTCCTTATAAGAGGTCACATACAATGACAGGGAGCATCACCTCCTTTGGGTTATGTAGCCCAAGGTCATGGGTGGAGCAAATACCACTACATTTCCCCTTTTAAAAATAAGAAGGTTCTAGTCTTAATGCAGACTATATACAATAAGAATGATTATCAAGTATTGTCCAGGAAAAACAAAAGGTAATAACATAAACAAAAATGGAACTACAACCAATAATAACATCAAGCAAGAAAGACATGCTAAATGTCCATAACATGAGTGAATGGCAAATTACCAAAATTACTCACTCCAATAGCTGTCCTGTCTTGAATATTCTAACTCTAGTACTAGTATGTCCTAGCTAAGATATAAGAAGATTGTAACTGTACATATCTAGTCTTCAACTCCATCAAAGACTTGAGAAGGAACATAATAATACCTGAGAAAATGGAAAATGCAAGCAAGGAATTTCTGAAATTCTTGCGAGAATAGACAGAGATAGCTGGCAGCCTGGACAGTCACCTAAAGTTTCTCAGCATCATTGGGGCAACCAATTTGGCTGTAGACCTAGAATAACTGACAGACCATTTTCAGAAGCAGGAATTTTGAAACACCATCTTACCCTATCTTGGCAAGGTTTGGTAGTCACTTTTCCTTGTGTCCTGCTTGTCCAGAAAGGACAGCGTTCATACTGTCAGCAGTTGAGGCAAGGGCAGTTCTTTGCGCAGCAGGCCAATTTGTGCCAAGAAGACAAACTGCCAAATGGAAATGTCTCAGATGCCTAACACTCTCTCAGGATCAGATCAGTGCTGCCAGGAGCAATCATGTCTCACATCAATAGAATTCTAAGTTATCAAAACATTTAAATGTCATATTTGCTAGGTCTGTGAAGTGTTTGAAGATTAACTGTCCATCTGGCATGTTTCTGTAAATCTAGACAACCTAACTAAGGTACCTATATAAATGACAAGCATGGGTGACTATTAATCTGTAAGTCTTATCTACCTAAATAACTTAAGGACCAAAGCTTCACACTAACAAGGTAAACTGTCTGTAAGCAGAGGTACCATATAAAGACAATGACCTCAAAATATACAAAATATCTTAAACAGAGGTAGAAATGTATAGTGCAATGTGCAATATGATAATAATATCCTTAATACATATCAATATTCAAAATATCCTAAACATAGGTAGAACATACATACAGTATGATAAATATAATATTATGCTTGCATCAGTATATAAAATATTTCAAACAGGAGTAGAATATGTGTACAATACAACAAATATAGTTTTGTATTTATACCAATATAAAAATCATCTTAAATAGGAACACAAGAATAGTTTATATTTGTATCAATATACAAGAACCCATATCAGTGCAAATTATCTAAAGCTGACATTTTATTGAATTAGTTTACTAATAAATACTATAATCTACCTTAATATCCTATACTTATTCATTCCCTTTTTTCTTTCCTAAAGGAGAACACTGAGTCCAACCCTAACTCCATAACTATCCATCCATAACCCTGAGAAAAATGAAACCTTTGGGACAGGGGTGTTGTTTTCTTAGAATTACTTCCTGCTGTTTAGAGGGTTCTGGTATCTCTGTCGGGTCCTGTAAGACAGCTTAGATAGTTAGATCCCAATAGGACTAGCTGTAGAGTCTGTAGCAAGTCTCAGCAATGGATAAGATTGTCTGAGGTTCTGGCTGGAAGTGTAGTATGATAGACTATGTCATCTTGGAACTGTCCTTATTTCATGCTTATGTGTTCTTTCTCTTCACTACGGCATTTAAGACCTGCATAAGATTAGTCAATATTCCAGGAAGCAGTATTAGTGGGACTTAGTGGGCTGAGGGAAAAAAAAAAAAGGGAACATAAGATGAAAAAGAGCCTTACTGAGAGATGTCAGGGAGGAGGATAAGATACAAATTGAGGAAAAACACAAGTACAGAATAGACAGCTGAATCATCCTCTGATCTGGTCAGGTGTGAATCTACTCTGCAGACAGGAAGAGGGAGAAGGGGAATGTGACCCTTCTCCAAGTCCTTATAAGAGGTCACTGCTGTGGATATTGCTCTGTATAAATAAAATGCTGATTGGCCAGTAGCTAGGCAAGAAGTATAGGTGGGACAAGTAGAGAAAAGAATTCTGGGGAACAGGAAGGCTGAGTTGGGAGACAATGCCAGCCACCATCATGAGAAGCAAGATATGAAGGCAGAACTGGGAAAAGGTACCAAGCCACATGGCTAAACATACATAAGAATTATGGGTTAATTTAAGTGTAAGAGCTAGTCAGTAATAAGCTTGAGCAAATGGCTATACAGTTCATAAATAATGTAAGCCTCTGTGTATTTACTTGGGTCTGAGCAGCTGTGGGACTGGCAGGTGAGAGAGATTTGTCCTGACCACTGGCAGGCTGGGACACAGAAAACATCCAGCTACAGGTCATGTACAACAGCAGGAAGCACTGCCTCCTTTGGGCCATGTAGTTGAAAGATTTCCTGTGTCCCAGCCTGTCGGTGGTCAGGATAAATCTCTCCCACTAGAGTCACTCAAGTAAACATACAGATGCTTATATTAATTATAACTGTGTGGCTATGGCTCAAGACTTTTACTATCTAGCTCTTATATCTTAAATTAATCCATAACTATTAATCTATTTATTGCCACATGTTCTGTAGCTTTACCTGTGTCCCATTACAGGTTGCTCCTTGGGTGGCTCACTGGCATCTCTCTCTGCCTTCTTCCTATCTCTCTCTTTAAATTTCCTACCTGCCTCTAAGCTGCCTTTCCATAGGCCAAATAGCTTTATGTATCAACCAATGAGAGCCATACATATTTGCAGCATATAGAAAGACATTTCCCCCATCACTTCCCTTTTTCCTTCTAAACAAAAGGAAGGTTTTAAACTTTAACCTATTAAAATTACATGTAACGAAATAGTTATCAAGCCAGAATTACAGTTACAATATCTAGTCTATTTGTATTTGGCAAAATTAAAGAAAATTTTTCTATCTATCCTTTATTTGTGAGTCTAAAGTTTCATATCTAATTTATCTTTTATCATAACCAAGGAAAATTATAACTATCTAGTCTTCAACTACATCAAAGACCACAGAAGGATATATTATCTAAATAAATGGGAGGAGCATTGTAAGCAACTTCCAAAAATCTAGAATGACAGAGACAGCTGGCTGCCTGGAGAGTTACTTAAAGTTCTTCTGCAATTTTGGGGCATCCATCTTCAGCCCACAGGTCTAGTCTCCCAGTCACTTTTCTCTGTGTTCTGTAGAATGTTTGGCAGGTTCTTCTGCAAAACAGGAACCTAAAGGACCATCTCACCTTGCAAAGTTCAGTGGTCATCTTTATATGGGTCTTGCATGTCCAATAAATAAAACATTTTGTCAAGCAGTCCAGGCAAGAACACTTTTTGGCCCAAATGGCTATTTTTGCCAAGAAGAAGATAAACTCCATATAGAGTGCCCTTGGTGCTCATCTTTCTCTTTGTAAATCGGTGCTGTCGGGAACAGACATGTCTCACTGTCCAGAATGTCTAAGTTTTTAAAACATTTTAAATGCCATATTCTGGAAGTCTTTGAAGTGTTTGAAGATTACCTACTTAACTGAATTATTTCTATGTATACATAGAAAACTTAGCTAACATGATTATAAATTCAATTATCATAGATGACTAATTATTAATCTATTTCTCAACTATACACTACAATTTCAATGAATTGCACAAACAAAATACTTTAAACAAGAGTAGAAATATACATACAGTATAACTAATTAACTTTACATTTGTATCAATAAACTAAAATCTATAGAAATGTAAAATATTTATATTTCTATATCATATACCTCTTTCTTCTTTTAGAAGAAATATTGGCTATGATCAATAACAATTTATAACCAACAACCTAAACAAAGACAAATGTCCATAATCTATTTTTTGGGAATGTGAGTGTAGTTTTCTAGGCTACTTCCTGCTGATAGAGAGTACTGCAATTCTTTTGGGGACACAAAGAAAATTGTAGGATTATGGGCAAGTCCTGACTGGAGTAGTCTGTGAGGCTGTTTTCTCTGATCCACTTGCCTTGAAGTTGATTTTGGATGTTGGATGATCTAGGCTATGGTATCATTTGAGACTTTTCAGGGGGTCTTGGCTGCTCAAACCATATTAGCCTGGAAGCAATCCACAGGTTCTCATCTTCCATGGAAACAAAAACAGAACCTCTTTTCTAAAACAATGTATCCTTAGAAATAGATTTTGAAATAAACATATTTTAAAAATATACATATTGATTTAACTCAGCAGCTTTTACAATCAAATGTCTCTCTGCAGTTAAAAATCCCAAAGACAATATAACCCAGACTCTCTGTGTAATATCCATCTTTATGTGGTTTATTTTTTATATTACTTTTACTGTCTCTTTAAAGACTTTATTTTTTAAAACTCTTTATTTCTTTATATAATTGTCTATATTTATTTTCTTCTCTCTTTCAAGCCTACGTACATTTTTATACACACTGTAAACCATTTAAAGTCTTATTCCATCTGAATCTGTCTTACTGTGAATCTATTGCTTTAAACTTCTTTGTTAGTACTGAAGCAGCAGCCTTGGCTGCTGACTCCACCCATCTCAGCTTTTCAACATGGTGGAGATAATTCACCGCCAGCTCTGGGAGCCATGCTGTCCACAGACTCTGGGCGGCAGTGGGTCTATGTTTCTATCAAAGCAGCGTGTAGCCCAGAAACCTATTTTTTTTTGTCTGTACTAGCAAAGGCTAAATCCATCACACAGCATAATGTGGGGCTTGGAGATGCCTCTGTGTACCACAGCGGGAATCTGCCATGCTGCAGGTCAAGCCTGCACACCACGAACCAGCCAAAGTCTGTGGCTGGCCTGAGAGAGACAACTAGGAAGCTATTTTTAGCTCCATTTTAGAATTTTTTTAAAAAAAAATCTTTCTCAAGTTTTTGTTGGAAACTCTTGCCCCACATTTTGACACCATTTGTAGTCAGAAGTTTTCCTGTGTACCAGCCTGCCAGCAGCCGGGACAAATCTCTCCCACTTGCATCCCCCAAGTAAACACACAGAGGCTTATATCAATTATAACTGCATGGCCATGGCTCAAGCCTTTGCTAGCTATCTCTTATATCTTAAATTAACCCATAACTATTAATCTATGTATCACCTCATGTTCCATGGCTTTAGTTGTGTCCCATTATATGTTGCTCCTTGGATGGCTTGCTGGCATCTCTCTCAGCCTTTTTCCTGTCTCTCTCTTTGAATTTCCCACCTGCCTCTAAGCTTCCCTACCATAGGCCAAATGGCTTTATTTATCAACCAATCAGAGCAACACATATTTGCAGTGTGCTGAAAAACATTCCCCCATCAGGGCCATATAGCCCAGAGTCCTGGGCTGAGCAAATACTACTACATAGGCCAAATATACATACCACAATACATAACCAATGACTTAACTCGATATGTTCTGGTCCCACTACAAAAACATTAACATGTAAAAGCATGACAGTGTGTCTCCTTCAAAAATCAATTCTCCCAAAGTAATGGTTCCTGAGTAGAGCTACTTGGGTAACACCCAAAATGACAAAACACCAATTATTAATACATTCAAGGGACTCAGAGAGAACAGGAATAAATGCCACAGTGAAGAGAAAGAAAACACAAACATGAAATAAGGAAGGCCATTCAGGAAATAAAAATACAATTTAATAAAAAGATAGAAATTCTGTAGATTTACATCATACTCTTACTGTATGGCATGAATTTCGAACTTTGCTAAAGTTGCTACTCATTTCTTTTAATGTTTATCTATCTTGACTCAAACTGATATGAGTTATTGTAGCTTTCATTGTTACAAAACCATCCCATATTCTCCCTATTGACAGTGTGAGCACTACTCTGCCTCAGTGCCTCACATAGTACTGAATACAAAGACGTTTTCTGAATTGGGTCCATGTAGATGTCCCACTTAGAGCCGAGTACTCAGCAGTCACTTATTCTCAACATTTTCATCAGTTACGAGTCTCTGCACCAACTGTTGCCCATGGTGGAAAAATGTTTCTTTGACCAAGGCTTAGAACAACCTTAATGTATGGCTCAAATAAGCCTCACAGGACATTTTATAAGAACAGGTAGAACAAATGTAATAGCTTGAGAACGGAGATGAGTGTCGCAAAATGTTACTTCCCAGACATGACACAATTTTTGCACTCACGATGTCACAGAAGCTGTGTTTACCTGCACAAGACCCGCGTAAGGTTGGGGAGAGAGAGAGAGAGAGAGAGAGAGAGAGAGAGAGAGAGAGAGAGAGAGAGAGAGAGAGAGAGAGAGAGAGAGAGAACACAAGCTGGGAAAGAGGAAAGAGGCATGTTGAGGGGTGTCAGGGAGGAGGATAAAGGATTTGGGGGTCGATATGCCATTGTACACACAATGCAATTGTGTAAGGATAAATAAAACATATTCTAAAATAAGAATGTTTTTAATTACTGCTGTGTTAAACCGTAAATGGAAATTAGGCAATGGAAATCTCATAAAGCAGCTTACATCATTAGATTTCAGTGGCTCAGGAGAAGCTGTATGTATTCTGTCTCTGCACAGATGATGCTGAGCGGAATTCGATCTCGCTCTTCCTCTGCCTTCCTCACTTGTTTCAGTACAGTACGTGCATGTTGTGGGTACTGACAAAACTGACTCCATGCTGCTAAGGTTTTAAAGGATGCCAATCTGGCCTTGCTGTCCCCTTAAGCAGAGAAAGAGAATTTGTGTAAGGAAAGAAATGGATTGTTTGTCTTCCAGAAATTATTTGTATTCTGTGTTGAGTGCAGTAATTCTATTCTATGGAAAGTTATTTATAGAGGTTTTTGGGAAGGACGGTGCTGAGATGGTAAGGAGCACTGATCTTTCTAAAATATTTTTTTTCTAACATAAATGTTGAAACTGGAAACCAGGTGTAAAAAACAGGCATATATTCTAATTTGATTTCTCATTTTCAGTATCACTGCCTGTCATTCAGATCTTTTAAAAAATAGTTACCATAATAAATGGGGTTATAGGGTCAAAAGTGTTAGGCACGCGAATGAAACTGTTACTATAAACATTAATTGTCCAATTAATGCACTCTACCCATGTGGTAAACATTATTCTATTGTTAAGTATGACTACTCCAAGCAGTTTTCCCTAGACCTACTCTGTTAATTAGAGAAATAGATGCTCTCGCGAAGCCCCATATCTTATTGTTCATGAGAGAATTGCAGCCCCAGTTGTACATGTTGCTTGGAGGCAAATATGTAATTTATTTCACCCCTCACTTGTACCCCAAATCAAGAGTAGTATTTATTACATGCTTAGGAGCTTAGCAATTGGACAGAGAAAATATAAATGGTTTTTGGAAGAAAAGGAGTGTGATGTAAACAAACCTCAGTAGTGCTTTACTGGTATGTATATGTCGGAATCCTCTGGCATGCTTCCCTGAATCTTCCTCACTTGGTGCTAGGAGTGTGAGAATCAAAAATGACCATAAACATATTCAAGCAGAACTGTTAAAAACTATTAAATGCTGAATTCTACCTTTGTACAAAGAAAATTAGATTCCTGTCACAAAATACATAAATATAGCGTAACATTTCCTCTGTGCTACATATTGAATAGTTGATAAATTTGTCAGCATGTCCTTATTTGGAGTTAGTATTTGTGGAGATACTATATAATCTGTTTTGATCAAATAAATTATAAGTAATAGTATGACTTAGGAATTATATCTAACAAAGACTGTTTTGATTGTGCTAATAATTACTGACACTTTTGTGCTTAGAGTTCTTTTTCCAACATGGACATGTAGGTAATCACACTCGTCCACTGTCATTAATTTGGTGATGAATGGTCTGCCAGCTTAGAAAGACTTGGTGCCAATGAAATCAGATAATTCCTCACAGCTAGTTATTTATATAGGCTTGTATTAGTCATAGTCACCAGTTAGTTCAGGGAAAGACCCAGTCAAATGCAAAGATTCTGAAATCATTGGAAAAATTCCCTGTGTATCCATTTTTTTTTGTAACAGCATCGTTCAGACTTAGCTCTGAGATGTGTATATTAACAAAATAATTTTAAAATTCAGAATAAGTCATGTGTGAAATAGCATGTCAGTTTTATAATGAGTATAAAATTGTGTTTAGCTATGAACAGGATTTAAACACCTTGCAAGATTATCACTGAGGTAACTGAAGAGCCAAAAATAAATTACACAGGCATTTGTATTTGCATTTTCTTTTTCATACTGTTTTATTATCAGCTCAAAATTTTCCAATATTCAAAATGTGAATAAGAACAATGAATCATAGCTATCCTTCAAATATATGTGTTTGCTTCTCTTCATGTAATTACCACTGGTTTAATGTATGAAATTCATGGCTAATTTAAAAAAATATTTTAAATTAAAATACCTTTTAAGTAGGAGTCATAAATTATGTAGTTTGGGATGTGCATCTTCCTTATTGATGTCTGGTAAATGGCACATAACTAATCAATTTGCCTTTTATTTGGCCTTTGAGAACATATTTCATGTTTATTTGAATGAATATAGTTTATTTGAATGAATATTTAATTTTCATTTCATTAAAATTCCCTATCTATAGAAGTATAAGAGTATTGTGAAGGGAGGTGGGAAGAGGGAGAGAAAGGATTAAAGGAGGGAGAGAGAGAGAGGAAAAGAGAGAGAGGGAGAGAGAGAGAAAGATTTTTCCATTGTTATCTCTGAAGTAGGTAGGTGTGCTGTAAGGAATGAGGATGGTAATATAGAAAGAAAACAGACTTCACATAAAAGAAGCTATTCCATTTTATTTTCCTTTGTTCTGGATTGATTTGGTTTACAAAAGCACTTATCAAGAACAATTATGGGAATTCCAACACTTATTTCAGTGTTTATATCTTAAGAATATAGTGATTTTTCACACTTTTAGGTTATGACTACAATTTTTTAACTTGATTTACACTAAAAATTCATTCTTCCTATTTTGCATATGGGAAACTTGGGAGATGGAGAGAAAAATTAATCAGTTAAAATCACCCCAGCAGTCATCCTTGGAGAACTTGAATCTAAGTTTTCTAACTTTTTAAAAATATTTTTGTTTGTTTGTTTGTTTTGGTGTCATTTCTCAGTGTACTATGATTCTTCATTAGAATTCAGTCTTTCATTTAATGGATAAATTTTATCCACTATTTATGCAATATATAATATATATATTGAATTTTGGCATCTGTACTGTCAAATAATAGACAATTACCTATCTCATGTGCTGTGTTGATTGAATGCTAAATTATGTAAAACATTTAAACTAGTCTTTGGATGAACACATGAACTCTGTAAGTACTAACTAAGCTATTTAAGCTTTTGGTCGCTATTGTAAAACACTGACAAAACAATATATGGGGGAAAAGGTTTGTGTTAGCTCATGGTTTCAGGAATGTCAGTACAGTCGATGGTGGATTTGATATGTAAATCAGAGCAGCTCATCACAAAGCCCATGAAACACACACACACACAGAAGTCTTGCTCTCAAGCTCACTGTCCTTCTCTTTCCCTCTTCTCATTTCACAGAAGTTCCCAAGTCTTCAGGATTGGATGATCCATATTCAGATGTCTTTTATCTGTGTAAATCCCCATGTAGATACAGCTAGGGATATACCCTATTAATCTCCTATGTATATCTTAATTCAAGTAATATGACAATTTATATTTAACCATCAAATTAGTTATTATTAGTAATAATATTCTACTTAACACATCAAAGGATGTGAAGAGGGTCCAACAAAATTTGTCAAAAGGTACAGCTTTCTAGAATTTCCGTAGCTGCTTTCTATGTCTACCATTGTCTGTGTTGGCTGCCCATAAATGTTATGTGGTTTAAGAATTATTTAATTTAGAAGAACAAGTATCAGAAGGCAGAAAGGTGGTTCAGCTGTCAAGAGCACTTGTTGCTCTCTGAGAAGACCTAAGTTTGGTAACAACCATATCAGGTGTCTTGTAGCTACCTGTAACTCCATCCTCTATGGAACCCCTATTCTGAACTCTGAACTTTGTGGGTACCTACACACAATTGGCACACATACGCATACATGGAATAAAACAAAAATAAATCTTTAAAAGAGTCATATACCAAATGCATTCAGACTTAGAATAATTTCTTTCACTTGGAATGTAACTGCATCAGCCACACCAGAGCTTGAAGTCATTCTGAAAATGACTGACTAGAAGCTCCTCCCAATAATTTAAATTTGACTTCTCTTTCTCTTCTCTTCCTCTATAAAGTGATTAACATTAAAACAATAAAAAGTCTAATATATTAAAATAAAAATGAAGAAAATTACTGTCCTTATCAGCATATTTATTACATATTCATTTTAGTTATAAATTGTTTTGAGTTTCTTAAGTTTCCGAATCAGTTAACCTAATACTGATGCTCTTCTACATCAGTGCTTTTCAATTAATTTTGTCTACCATTCAATGTGATTGAGGTAATTATTTCTATGATTGGCTAGGCCACTGTCCGTAAGAATAAAGTATAAGACAATGCCTAGAGATACAGAGCTACTGAATGTGAACTGTTAATATCTCAACCATTTCAGATTTTTTATTATATGTATATTTACATATATATGTATATATATCATAAAATGATCTCTGTACTTACTGAATTCACAACTCTAAAATGAAAAAGTCAGACAAGAACCATCTCATCACAGCCCTTATCACTCATAGTCAAGAGCTGACAAGATGGGAAAGAATTAACTTTCCAGTTACAAATACCTTCACTTCACATATTCTGCACCTTTAGAGCAGGCAAGAATGACAAATGTTTTCCTTTCACATAAATTTCTTTCAAAGCGAAAATAATTCCTCTAATCATTGTTTTCCCACAGGCGATTTTTCACATAATTTCAGAACTTGCTACTATAGAAGTATGACACAACCCATGTTATTCTTGGCAGCTTCTTATCTTTGATTAGTCTGAGTTAGCTAAGTGATTCAGCAAAGCAGAAAGGACCATTCAGACACAACATACTAGATTTTCTAGTGTTTTTACACAACTCTGCAAGTCCTTTTAGATTTTTTTTAAAGATACAAGCCAAAAGGGCAAACCTATAATGTTTGATTTTCCCAACGAGTGTAACTCTTCCTTCTTCATTGCTTGAAAATCCACTGTGTTGAAATGTTCCTCCTCACTGTGAGAGAATCAATAGTCCATGGTTCATCACTTTATCAAACTGAGGGTGTGCATCCATGGTAATCTATATTTGTTCTCATTCATAGCTGTAATTTGTCAATATTTCATGAAAATTCCAAGATGACTTTTGTGGTGGAACAACGTTGAAGGCTGTCACTTTATAATCTACACATATGTGAACTCACATCTTCATCAAATACACCCGGAAGACGTTGTTTCAAGTCTTCCTAATAGTTGGAGGCATGAATCATGTTCTCTTGACTACCTCTTTCCAGACTCTGTTTTGCTGCTTTCTTTACCAAGTACTCATACTTACAGTGTGTATGATGATGCTGGGCAGGAAGTGAAATTCCCTTTCTTCTTTAAAAGAATTTCAATCCTAACAATAACACAGCTTCAGACTAGTGACAGAAACTCCATCTTAACCAATCCATAATCTCCATTGGTTTTCCTGTGTTGGGATAGCTCTGAGTATTGTGGAGGTTCTTGGGAACTCCAGAGCATCTGGTCCACTTTGTGGCCATCTGCAAATGCTGAGACCATAGAGACACAAATTCCTGCCATATCCCATGTGAATGCCAATACTCGTCGACTTCATCTCAGCTACAAATTGTCTTCAAGGTCTCTGGATCTCTGGGACATTGCCAGTCTGGGAGAAGGAAACATTGTCACATTTCCATGAATCTCATTTTTAAAATAAGTCTGTTATGATACTGTCCAAAGTCTATTTGCTTAGATTCTTGTTGTGTGTGTGTGTATTTGTGTGTGTATGTATGTCTGAGTGAGTGTGTGTATGTACATAATCTAAGTATGTATGTGTGTGTGTGTTTGTGTTTGCCCTAGAACAATATAGTCAATTTCAGACTTTAGACTATTGCTGCTTCTTATACTCTACTTCCAAAGAGAAAATGACAGTGTCTGTGTGTCTGGATTCCTCAAATTGCTATGTTAGGCTCAACATTTCTGCTTTTAATTTTTCTGTCCTCCCCTCAGCTGTAAATTTATTAGATTGTGTGAATAGGTGTTTTGATATTTTATTGAGCAATTCAAATCCTTATTTCTTATAGCTGGAGAATTACATGCTCATGTGTTCTGTTTTCCTAAATTCCATACATGTGTCTTAGTCTAGTAGAATTCTATGAAATGCTACAACTTTCAAAATAAATACCAGATTTAAATTTTAAATTAATCAGTCTATTGCATTTATTTGCTTTGTTTTCATATTTTATATATTACTTGAAAATTCCATACATTTACATAATATATTTTAATCACACCATCAACATTTATATTAAATACATTTCTTGGCCAATTAACACATAAGGAGTATCTTCTTATTGCCTCCTCCAGTTAAATATTTTTATGTAATATTCTTTTTATTGGTATACATTATTGCACAGACTATTATAGAAATAATTTATTTAAAGACATTATATCCTTTGATCATATTTGCCCTTTTAAGAGTTCCTTCCTTAGTCCCTTTTTCTCATTGCTCCATCCTATTAGTCATCTGTCTTTCACTGATAATGGCAATTTATCTGATACTTCTTTGAATTTCATTTTTCTTTGGCCCAATATTTCTCTTACCTTTAAATTTTAACATCAATTCCTCTTTATAAGCCTTGTCAAGTAGGTACTTTTAATTATATGAATGACCTTTTAGATTCCTGTCAAGAAGCTGTACATCAATGTGTTTTATAATATACTGTAGTTTAGAAACCAAAATCTAATTTTATCAATGTAACCATCTGTTTCTTCCTTGTTCTTTCTTTGCTTTAGTGACATGACTTTCAATTGAATTTTCAAGTTCCTGTATTGGACACACAATTTTCACTTAAAATCATTTATTCAGCCAGGCAGAGTGGTGGTAGTGCATGCCTTTAAACCCAGCACTTGAGAGGCAGAGGCAGGTGGATCTCTGTGAGCTCAAGGCCAGCCTGGTCTACAGAACAAGTTCCAGGACAGCCAAGGCTAAACAGTAAAACCCTGTCATGAAAAATGAACAAAACAAAACAAAACACCCAAACTCATGTATTCATCATTTATTATTCCTCCTTAGTTGTCATGTACTTATTATATTTGAGAAACATTTGTAACCATTAAGATAAATGCTATGAAAGCACAAAATTAATTATGACCATATTAGCTAGGTACTAGATTTAACTCTGTTCATGCTGAAGAGGAAAGTGTTACTGAGAGAAATAATCTTGTAGAAGGGTACATCGTAACAAAGTCTGGAACAGATAAAATGAATAAGCAGCAATCAGACAGAGTTTACTGTAATGGAAGATATTTAAGATGAGAGAAAAATATAAACAAAATAGCACAGGGCTTCCCAATAAACATGATTGCTGTGTATCACTGGTGAGCAGACTGTTAAGGAAAAGCTGTGAGCCTGGGAATCAGATCATGAGCTTTGAGAATTACATTGTGATGTTTGTGTTTTTTGGTATGAGGAGATAAAGAACCACAAATACTGAGAAATGGTTTTAAAATGAGATTATCCCCCCTTTTGTGTCTTGTTGATAGCTATTTTAATTAATAAATCAAGTCAAAAGGTACCATTTAGAAATATACTAAGACAATATTTTAAATATATGTGCTTATATCCATAGACCTGGGCTGTTCTCAGCCCTGGGCAATTAAGGTTTCTTTTTTCTGTGAACAGCAGTCAATACAAAGACTCATAACTGGTCAAACTGCTGCAAACCAGCAGGAACAATGAGTGCTAAGCCCTTAATCAGGTGTTTTTATTCTTCCCTAAATCCCCAGCAAGAGACCAGGGCACATTACAGAAGAAGAGGAGGAAAGAATATAAGAGCTGGATGAAGAAATGGAGGAGTATTGTGTAATGTTGTCTTCTAGGCATGGCATGACTACTTTACTTAGGAACTCACAACAACTGTGGTTACCTGTACACATTGAGCCAGCCCACATGTCAGCATAAATAGCACCCCACACTACTGAGTGACACTATTTTTGGGGAGATGTGAACATATGTCTGTCTACTTACCTCAGATAGGACACTAACAATGATTTAAGTACAAATACTAACACAGTCCAACTTGGTAAACAAATGAGTTTTCTTAGGGTTACTTACACAATTATGGGTGTGGGTTGTTTCTAGGGGCAGAAATGACTCAAAGACAGCTGTGTCACCAAAAGTCCTGGCATGGTTGATGACTCATGAAAGCTGGAACACTAGAGTCTACTGCACAACTTATAGGCAGCATCACAAGTCAGAGAGTATCCATTCTAGGCATACCAGTTGGTATGTATCTCCTCTAGACATCATGGATAGTCTAGGCTATAGCCAGATGGTATAGATCTCACCCAGCCCTGTGGTCTCTCAGCCACTTATAAAATAATCATTCAGAGGGTTAAATTAATTACCAATTGTATGGCCTATGGCAGGCTTCTGATGGGTGATGTCATTCTGTATGCTGTGCATATGTGTTGTTCTGATTGGTTGATACCTAAAGCTGTTTGGCCAATGGTGAGGCAGAATAAGGTTAGGCAGGACATCTAACTAGAGAGAGAAGAATGAAAAAGAGAGCAGAGGAGCTGCTGCCAGCTGCTGCCATGAGAAGTAAGATGTAAAGATACCAGTAAGACACGAGCCATGTGGCGAAATAACAATTTATAGAAATGGGTTAATTTAAGATATAATAGCTAGTTAGCAAGAAGCCTGCCATGGCCATAGTTAAAAAATAATATAAGCCTGTGTGTGTTTACTTGGGTCTGAGTTGCTGTGGAACTGTGGAGCCTTGGGAGCCAGGAGGGACCAGGAAAACCTTTAGCCACAAATGGTGCCCAACGTGGAGTGATGAGCATGGTTCTCTGAGGGCTGGCAGTAAACATAGTTCTGCCATGTTGAAATGCTGAGGTAGGCAGAGCCAGCAGCCAAAGCTGACTTTTCAGTCCTAGTCATGCTGCAGTTTAAAACAATGGATTCACAACAAGACAGATTCAGTTGGAATAAGACTTTACATGGTTTACAATGTATGTAAAATTTATCCAGGCTTAGAAGAGAAAAGAAAATGAATATAAACAGTTATATAATGAAATAGTTTAAAAAAAATAAAGTCTTTAAAGAGACAGTAAAAGTAATATAATAAGTCATGTAAAGATGAATATTACACAGAGAATCTGGATTGTGTTGCTTTGGGGATTTTTAACTGCAGAGAGACATTTGATTGTAAAAGCCGCTGAGTTAAATCAATATGTATATTTTTTAAGGTATCTTGATTTCAAAATTTATGCCTAAGGATTCATTACTTTGGAAAAGAGGTTCTGCTTTTGTTTCCATAGAAGATGAGAACCTACAGATTGCTTCCAGGCTAATATGGTTTGGTCAAGGAAGACCCCCCCTGATAGGTCTCCAGATGATTCAACATCCAAAATAGCTTCAAGGCAACTGGCTCAGAGAATACAGCTTTACAGACTATTCGAGTCAGGACCTGACCATAATTCTTAATTTTCTCAGGATTCCCATAAGAATACAGCACCCTCTATCAGCAGGAAGTAGCCTAGAAATCTATGCCAACATTCCCAAAAAATGGATTATGGATGTTTGTCTTTATTTAGATGGTTTTTATATATATTGTAAACATATTTTAATGAGAACATCTAGTGAAATTAAAATTAACACTCTAAAATGCCCAAACAGGTAAAAGTTCTTATGTATCAAACACTATAGGAGCCAAATATAGAAGGCAAAAATCTCAGTTCTCAAGGAAAAAAAAAAACTCTACATACACAGCAAATCCATTCACGCAATTTTACATTTTCATTGTTTTGTCATAATAGCAAAGACCCATGGATAGTGTGACCAAAGTAATCACTTACTTGACTAAATACGGAAGTTTAATAAAATGCTAAAAGTTTTTTTTAACTTTTTTTTTTTTTTTTGTCAGATCAAACCCAGGGCCTTGTACTTGCTAGGCAAGCGCTCTACCACTGAGCTAAATTCCCAGGCCCCCCTCGCTTTTTTTTTAACCTATTTATGTCTTTTTTCTTTTTTTTCTCTTTTTTCTCTTTTTTCCTTTTTTATTTATTATATTTGTGTTTTAATTTTACACATCAGCCATTGGCTCCCCTATCCTCCCCCCTCCTGCTCCCACCTCCACCTTCCTCCCAGCCCTCCCCTCCATTCCCCTTTCCTCCAGGGCCAAGACTCCCCTGGGGATTCATTTAAACCTGGTGGATTAAGAACAGGTAGGTCCAGTCCCCTCCTTCCAGGCTGAGCAAAGTGTCCCTGTGTAAGCCCAAGGTTCCAAACAGCCAGCTCATGCACTAAGGGCAGGTCCTGGTCCCACTGCCTAGATGCCTCCCAAACAGTTCAAACTATTCAATTGTCTGACTTATCCAGAGGGCCTGATCCAATTGGGGGCTCCACAGCCTTTGGCTCATAATTCATGTGTTTCCATTAGTTTGGCTATTTGTCCCTGTGCTTTTCCAATCTTGGTCTCAACAATTCACACTCTTACAATCCCTCCTCTTTTTCAACAATTGGACTCCTGGAGCTCCACCTGTGCCATGATTACAAGTTGTTATTGGTCATAGTCAATCTCTTTCTAAAAGAAGAAAAGATGATATGATATAAATATATAGGATATAGAAATCATAGGATAAAGGGTACATTATTGAATCTACTTTTAAAGAGCAACAACTTGTTTAAAATATTTTGCATTGCTATGGATTTTAGTTTATTGATACAAATTTAAAGTTAATTTTGTTGTACTGTATGTATATTTCTACACTTGTTTAAAGTATTTTGTTTGTGCAACCCATTTGAAATTGTAGTGTATAGTTGATAAATACAGATTAATAATTAGTCATCTATGGTAATCAAACTTATAGTTATGTTAATTAAGTTTTTTATGTATACATACACATATTTCAATTAGGTAGGTAATCTTCAAACACTTCAAAGACATACAGAATATGGCATTTAAAATATTTTAAAAACTTAGACTTTTCTGGACAATGAGACGTGACTGCTCCTGGCAGCACCAATTACTTTAAGAAAGATGATGGCCGCCAAAGACAGTCCATATGGAAGTTATCTTCTTCATAGCAAAAGGTAGCCACTGGGCAAAAAAGTGTCCTTGTGTCAACTGCTTGATAAAATGTTGTATTGACTGGACATGCAGGACTCATTCAAAGGGGACCACTGAACTTTGCAAGATGAGATGGTCCTTCAGGTTCCTGCCTCACAGAAGAGACTGCAAGATATTCTATAGGACAAAGAGAGAAGTGATTGAGAGACTCTGGGCTTATAGGCTGATGAAGGATACCCCAACATTGCAGAGGAACTTTGGGTAATTGTCCAGGTAGCCAGCTATCTTTGTCATTCTACTTCATTACTTACTTCCAAATGCTCTTCCTGTTTCCTTAGATAATAATGTTGATGTAGTTGAAGACTACTTATAATTATGGTTTTACTTGGTTACAATGAGAGATAAGATAGATATGAAACCTTAGACTCACAAGCATAGGATGGATAGGATATCTTCTTTAATTTTGCCAGATACAAATAGACTAGATATTATAATTCTTGCTTGATAATTGTTTTGTTACATGTAATTTTATTATATTGAAGTTAAAACCTTCCTTTGGAATAGAAAGAAAAGGGGAAATGATGGGTGATATCATTCTGTATGCTGTGAATTTGTGTTGCTATGATTGGTTGATGAATAAAGCTGTTTGGCCAATGATTAGGCAGAATAAGATTAAGTGAGACATTCTAACTAGAAAGAGAATAAGGAAAGAGAGCAGAGGAGATGCTGCCAGCCACTGCCATAAGAAGCAAGATGTAAACATATCAGTAAGCCAGAAGCCACATGGCAAAGTATACATTTATAGAAATGGGTTAGTTTAAGATATAAGAGCTAGTTAGTAAAAAACTTGCTATGGACATAGTTAAAAAATAATATAAGTCCAGGGGTGTTTACTTGGGTCTGAATGATTGTGGGACTGTGGGGCCTTGGGAGCCAGGCAGGACGAGAAAAATTTTCAGCTATAGGCTTCTAGTTAGCTAGCTCTTATAACTTAACCCATTTCTATTAATCTATAAGTTGCCACATAGCCTTGGCATTACCAGTCTGCTGGCATCTTGCTGCTCCTTCAGCAGCGACTAGCATCTACTCTTTTTCTCCATATATCTGCTTGGATTTCCTGCCTGCCTCTAAGCTGCCTTGCCATAGGCCAATGCAGCTTTATTTATCAACCAATCAGAGAAACACATATTCACAGCATTCAAAAAGACATCCCACAGCACTGTGCCCCCCCAACCTGAACCTCTTTTTTGAGAATGTCTCTCAGCAATCATTACTGCTTTTATAAGTTTGCAGGGAGGAGACCTATAGTACATCTGGTTAGTTTCAAGGACTTCCTTAAACCTTTGAGTTGTTTACATCCTGAGTTTTAACCAGTCTTTCTTTTGAAGAACATCCTGATTTTTTAATGAGCTTCCTTGCAGGATGGAATATTTCATCTCTGAGAAAATTACTAGATAACCCATACTGAGAATGAGGAGCTGTTTTCAATGAATAGCTTCTTGACGGAATCTCTCAGTCACTCTATTAGCCTCCATTCAACTTTCACATCACATATATTCTATTACTCTCTTTTCCAATTTTATTGTAAAACATCTTTTCCTCCTATTAATGGTCCCCTCTGGAGTTTCAGGACCTATGCCCACATCTGAGTGCACATGTACAAACATTGAGACCCAGGATATACACACAAAAGAAAATATGTGGTATTTGTCTTTCTGAATCTGTGTTTATTTGTTTAATATAATAGTTTCAAGTTCCATTCATCTTCCAGAAAATGCCATGATTTTGTTTTTCCTTAATAACTGAACAAAATACCATTGGTATTTGTTCCACATTTTCTATTTCCAGTCATCCATCTGCTGTCTACTTCTTAGCTATTGTGAAGAGTATAGCAACAAATATGAACACGTGAATATTCCAGGTGTGTTGGTTTAGAAAACTTTGTGTATATGCCCCAAAGTGGTATAGCTGGGCCAGTACAGTAGCTTTTTGTTTATTAATTAACTAATTCACTATTTTGTATTTACATTTTATTTATTTATTTGTTTGTTTGTTTATTTTACAGCCTGAATGCAGCCTCTTCTTCCTCTCATCCTTCCACTTCCTCCCACCTCCCCTCTGCTCCCCCAGTCCACCTCTCCTCTGTATCCTATCAGAATTGCGTAGACCTCCCATGGGAATCAGGAAAGCATGGCACATTAAGCTACAGTAAGACCAAATACCTCCCCCTGTATTCAGGCTGGGCAAAATTGCCAGCTTGCCAGCATGAGGAATAGGTTCCAAAGCGCCCAATACAGTAGTTTTGTTTTTGTTTTTGTTTTTGATACATGCCAGTGGTTTTATTATGCTGTATTTTCATGGAACTTTATTTCCAGGCAGAAGAGATTTCTTGTGACTTCACTGACTCATTAATTGTTCCAGTGTGTCAATGTCTATAGATTTCTTTAATTTTTTTTTTATTCATTTTACATACCAACCACAGATCTCTCTCTCATCCCTCTTGCCACTCCCCCCTCTACCCACCTTCCTCCCCCTCCTGACCCACTCCTCATACCCTCAGGCAACAGGATAAGTTCTCCCATAGGGGTACAGCTAAGCCTAGAATTCGGTTGAGGCTGGACTAAGCCCCTCCCAGGTGCATCAAGGGTAAGCAAGGTGTCCGAGGAACTCACGAATTTTAGACGGACAGCTGTGGAACCTGCATGGGACTGGACTAGACCTTCTGCATTTGAGAGACCATTGTGTATCTGGGTCTGTTTGAGGGACCCCAGGCAGTGTGATAAAGATCTATCCCTGGTGCATGAGCTGGCTTTCTGGATTCCATTTACCTATGGTCAGAAACCCATACAGTAGTTTTATGTTTAGTTTTTAGAAACATCTATACTTACTTTCATAATGAGTATGCTGGTTTATGATCCCACAGAGAGTTAGAATTCCCCTTGCCCCACATCCTCAAGGGCACTGCAATCACAAGTGGGCTGCCATGACATCCAAGCTTTCTGGGTATCCAAACTAGTTCTCATGCATAGTGAATGCTTTATCCTTGTAGCTACATCTCTGGCCTTTGAACATTGAAAAGAAATTATTGGTCACTTTGCATGCATGAAGTGTGTGTGTGTGTGTGTGTGTGTGTGTGTGTGTGTGTGTGTGAAGCTTGTTAAATGCCCTAGATAGTAACTACTTGTCTGGTGAGGTATCACTGTCAGTAATTTCATTAAGCTCTTTCCCTTCTTCTCTATGAAACAGATCACTCATTTCTAGGAGAAAGTGAACTCATCCTGGGGTTAAGTGAAAATAATTGAACCCTTCAACTGTTGATCAGTAAGTTTATTAACAAATAAAAATGGGTGCACCATTCTCCTTTGTAGTTCAGTAATAAAGCATATCTATAAAGTGGGTGAGTGATTCATTTTTCTGTAGGGCTTGGTCACTGGGCTCCTGATCAAGAAAAGAAGCCTGGCAATTTTTATCAGTAGCCTGTTGTTAGACTGCTATCTCTACTTTGTTCTTTCTTGGTAAACTACTAGTTCCTCCATATTTTTTAGGAAGTAGGAGTTACCTATCATTTCCCAGCAAGGGTCATCCTCCTGAAAACACAACAAATGCAAATTGTTGAAAAAAGTAGCTTAATTTTCTCCCACTTATATTCTAGGTCCCTTGCTACATCTATTCTCCATGCTTCAGTATGTTAACTACTGGATTTTTATTTTGTCAATTGAAGAGCCAGTTAACTTCAGGAAGCTAACATGAACGGATTAACTTAAATTCCACAAGACTGTAGTGTCTGTCTGTATGCTTGGCCTCAAGGTAAATTTAATATTTTGAACATTCAATGCACATTGTAGTCCCCTTAAAGAGTATAGCAATTTGGTTTAAAGTTTGGCACTGATAATTTTCAATATATTTTATAATTAATTTACTGCATGGAAATTTTAATTGGAATGCCTTTTCATTTTTTATGCTTTTGACCACTCCTGTCAATAATATTTTAGTTGTAAAAGGTGTTAGAAATATGTGCTTAAATCATTACTATTAGCATAGCCTTAGAAAAATCCCTAAAGAGAATGGTTATCCTGTTTCTCTATAGTCTTTCTCTAGACTTCTTTATTAAATGATATATCCAATATCCTGCTTCTAGAAGGTTCTTGGGTTTTTAATGAGAAATCTTTGTCCCAATGTGTCCTTTTAATTTTATGGAACAGACAGAAATTCACAAGAAGTCTTTTCACCTATTTTTTAATTAGAAAGCCTTTTAGAAATGCATTTTTCTCCAAATTAAAATTCACATTTTAGTAATTATGCAGGCACTTCAATTCCAGATTGTTTATATCCTACAATCAATTAAAACTGATTAAAATTTAGGTTTTAATAATTTTCAGGCAATCATTAGTTTATTAGTGATTGCAGTCATTTGTGGACCTCTGATATTCCAGAGCTTGGTAATAATTGTTCTTTTCCCACTGTTCAACACATTATTTTCCACCCTTCTGCAGAGATCTTGTTACTCAACTATTAATGAACTCTGCGTTCAGGCAATCTTTATGCCTGTCATAGTTTCTTGAAGAAAAAATCAATATAATGTTCCAACAAAGAGGGAATGTTCCTTAATATATAACCTAGTGGGTACCAACTCCAATAACCTAAATGAAGTGAAATATACTCATGGTATGTTTTTAAAAATTCCCAGCAAATTATTCTTCAATCACTCTCATCAAGGGCAAAATGTAGCCCAAATTTCTGGGTTATCTTTGATTTGTGTATTCATAAATTATACCCATTCCAGGCTAGTGCTGCTTTAGCATATAGATTTCCTAGTGTCTCATGCTGCAAGGTGAATGAGAAGCCTTTCTCTTTCCTAATCAATAGCAATGAGGAAAGCTGTGAGCAGAGTTTCTTATGGTATTGTGGCCAGAAAGGTTGTTGAGAGAAAACCAGAGGGGCAGGGGGCAGTGAAAGAAGAAGTTCTACAGTACTTATTGTTAAGTTTTAATTAATTTTGTGCTTATGTGATGGTCACCTCTCACTGAGAAAAGGCAATTCAATCTGGGTACCTCAGAAAGTACAAAGAAATGATAACACACATACACACACACACACACACACACACACACACACACATATATATATATAAACCTTAAAAATCGGGACTGAACTTATCCATAGCTCCAGAAATTAAGATGACTTTAGAGATTAGCATTGAAACACACAGCTCCTGGGTTTATATAAGAGAAGTTCACAAGGCTAATTACCATGAGGAATTATCATGGGGAATCAGTGACCTATCTGGTAGTCAAGTTCCCTTTGTACAACATACCTTCAAGTGTGCTTCATGTGCATGAGCTCAATTCTTACATCCTTTAAGGTAAGAGCCAGAATTTATTAGATCACCTACAATCCTTTATGTCGCTGTATTGTTCAGAGAGTGGGTTTTTTTTTCAAGGTTTTATTTTTCAGGGGAAAATACATGTTTATTCATTTTTTCAGACTTTTAGAAAAAAACTGAAAAGAATCCAAGAGTTCCCAAGCACCCCAGAACCTATATGAGGTTGCTGGAGCATCTAAGTGGGCTATGCAAAGAGGATATTCAATAAGTTCTATTCTCATAGACATAGAAAGCATCTCAGGGGTAAGCCAAGAGAAGGCAATATATTTAGTTGAACATCCAAACAAATGAGATAACAATCTCTTTGGAGACAGGTTAGGATGCCTGTATTCTGTTTTCTCCAGAGGAGAGGGTAGATATGCTTTCCTCTTCCTTAAGTCTATTGAGGAGATACTTAGCAAGAGTTTGTCAGTGAACTATATGCTATTCATTCTGAGAGATCTAATGCAGCATTCACTCCATCCCTGCCCACTCTTTCAGTAAATCTTCCTATTTTCACCATCCCTCTATCTCTCTCCCTACACACTCCCTCTATTCAAGTTATAAAGCCTGGCTTCCAGGAAGTTCAAATGGCTGAAAGACATTTAAGGAATTGCTCAACATCCCTAATTATCCAGAAAATGCAAATCAAAATGACACTGAGATACCACCTTACAACTGTCAGAATGGCTAAGATCAAAAGCACAGAAGACAGCTTATGCTGGAGAGGATGTGGAGCAAGAGGAACTCTCCTCCAGTGCTGGTGGGAATGCAAGCTTGTACAGCCACTTTGGAAATCAATATAGCACTTCCTTAGAAAATTGGGAATCCATCTCCCCCAAGACCCAGCTATAGCACTCTTGGGCATATACCCAAGGAATGCTCAATCATACCACAAGGGCATTTGCTCAGCTATGTTCATATCAGCTTTGTTTGTAATAGCCAGAACCTAGAAACAACCTAGATGCCCTTCAACTGAAGAATGGATAAAGAAAATATGGTGCATATACACAATGGAGTACTACTCAGCAGAGAAAAACAATGACATCATGAGGTTTGCAGGCAAATGGATGGATCTAGAAAAAATCATCCTGAGTGAGGTAACCCAGACTCAGAAGGACAAACACGGTATATACTCACTCATAGGAGGATACTAGATGTAAAACAAAGATGACTAGACTGCTACACAACTCCAGGGAGGCAACCTAGAAAACGGGACCCTAGGAAAGACCCAAGGATCACCCAATGACAGAGAAATGGATGAGATCTACATGAACAACCTGGACGACAGTGGGAGTAATGAAGGGCAAGATTTGAGGGAAAGAAAGCTTAAGGGAGCAGGAGATGCCAGCTGGATCAAGAACAGAAAGGGAGAATGAGGAATAACAGACCATGATAAATGAAGACCACATGAGACCAGGAATAGGCAGAGTGCTCGAGAGGTCCCCAAAAATCCACAATGATACATCCTCTGTAGACTGCTGGCAATGGTTGAGAGAAGGCCTGATCTGACCTAGTCCGGTGGTCAGATGGCTAAACACCCTAACAGTCGTCTTGGAACTCTCATCCAATAACTGATGGGAGTGGATGCAGAGATCCTCAGCCAGGCCCCAGGTGGAGCTCCAGGTGTCCAACTGTCAGGACAAGGGAACCCATGGCTGATGTATAAAATTTAAAACACATAATAATAAAGAAAAAATAAAAATAAAAAATTTTAAAAAAAGCTCGACTTCCAGAACTACCTGCATCCAATATGACTAATAGAGACCACAGACTCCCTTTACTTACACTGTACCACTCTCATGGTATAATTAAAGATCCAGAGACCATCATCTTATAGTAATCTCCAGCTAAGATAAGATCCTTTTCATGCTCTCATTCTTTCTCTCCTGAGATAATGCCAACAAATGCAAGGTCCTCAAATCCCTACATTAAGCTTTGTTACAATAAATCTGATCTAAGAAAACAGCTATTCATAGCTTTGTGGTGCATAGATGTAATAGGAGATTTATGACTGTGAGAGGCTAAACCTGTGAGGCTGTCGTTTGTAGCTATCCGCTTGCCCATAGGCAGCAGAAAAAAGATCACACACAGACCCACTATAAATAGGCTACCCATAAGCTGTCTTGAAAAGACCCTGGCATGACAAGGACTGGTTTCAGGTAGTGAGGTTGCTACAGCAGAGATTTTTAGATGTCTGGAGAGACATCTTTGAAAACTTCAAATGGAGCTGAGATTTGTACTCTTGTAGCATCAATGTCCAGAGCTATCCCCACAGAACCTCTAAAAGCCTCACTTTTGAGGAAGGAGGATTTAAATCTGCTGCACATAGAGCACCCTATCATGAAGCTACAGCTATAGAAATATAAGATTTATTTTATGACTCACATTTCTCCATTAACCCTTCTTCCAATCCTAGATGGCACAATAGAAATATCTACTGAATGCAGAAGATAAAGGAAGAAGTATTACAGCAAGTTTCTAGGCCTAAGGCAGGTCCAGGTTGCAGAAATGGAGATAATCTTTAATGAAACTGGGTTGGTTTATCAGCAGATTGGTCTAGCAACCCCTGAAGCATGAGAATAAAATGTCAAAGTTTCAAGATAAGGAGGGAGATTAATCCAGAATTTCAATTAGAAAAGCTATTTACTGGGGCTTTTCCTACAGAAGCAAGTCTAGGGTAATGGTAAGTTGGGCAGATCCCAGCATCCCAGGGACAAATGAAAGGGTTTATAAGTTAAACTAAACACACAAAGTTGGTCTTTGTCTAATGAGAATGTACCTGTGATTTCTCAAATTCTTTTAACACATCAAGCATCTCTCAAGGCAATCTAGATAGACATGATGCCCAGAATGAAATACTTACTTAGAATATATGTCTAGAGTTATAGTAAGTTGGATCTCTACTAATGTTTTTTTCCCCCTTGAGTGTGAATAGTAAAGTCATGGAAACATTGGAACTCACACACAGAGAAGCACATAGATCCAGGAAAAATATAAGCAAATAGATCCATTCAAATGATATACAAATGAATTATTTCCTTTTTTTTCTGTGCCCTTCATATTTTAGCTTGATTATGAAATGCATAGCTTACATCTCTGTGTGTACAGGAGTTAAAAAGGTTTTCTCTGCTCCTTTATAGATAATCGATTTCTTAATATCTTCAATTGTGCTGCTTGGATACAGCTAGTCCTTCCTTAGATTTCCTTAGGTCCCTTAGCAGCAAATTTTCTTGACCATATCTGTGGCAAATTTTATTTCATCAACTCCACTATATCAAAAATTCACTCTGGAAATGACCTCTTCAGAATTAATTCAATTTCAAAATAGAATAGTGAGCATTTCTATATAGTGCCAAGATATATTATCTTTCCTTCTTTTTCTGATGGAGAGTTTAATAAACATTTATGAGGTTTTCTATTCTTTCTGTCAGCATCTACATCTTTATTTATCTGTATCTATAATATTTGTTCTTGAACTATTTCTGCACAGAAATATCTACAAAGATATCAATAGTGTCTATGAAGGAGAAGAGCTATAAGAAACCATTTATCCCCTAAGTGATAGCTGTCACAGTATTGTCAACATCAGCATCAAAGTCTGATAGCATGGAGAACAGATTCAACCTCAGGCACAACTGGGGCACTAGGTGAGCTATGAAAACTACAGTACATGGATTCAAAAGTGTTGCTTGCATGTGATGCTATAAATTCAGTTGCTGTTAGTCCCATTCTGTTTCTGGAAATAATTTCTTCAGAATTTTCAGAGAGTCTATCTAAAACCTTTCAAATGTCCCTGTGGGCTGGGAAAGATAAAGCTCCATGTTAGGGCTCATGCTTACATAAGGTCATGGGTCCAGTCTCTAGCACTACATACAGGAAGAATATTGCTACCACTTAGTACTTAGAGTCATTTTTTCTGGCTGAATTCTGAGGCTTAAATAAAACAAGGAATCCTGAAATTTTAAATAGAAATATATAAGGTTTTAAGTGTTGTGAAGGGTCATACTGCAGAATGAAAGCCCACCCTAAACTTGTTCTGTTCTTTGTTGGTTAAACTATCTACCACCCCCTTCCCCCTCCTCTTTTCTTTTCCTTCAAGAAACCTAAGATCTTATCTTTCTCTGTGAAGAACAATACAACATGTGCTTTGGCTAGTCTGTGTACAGTGTCTCTCCATGGTCTATGTGCTAAAGGACTGGTCTGCAGAATGGCACTTTCAGTAGGCTCTCTGGGCCATTAGCAGGTTGGTCCACTCATTGGCTCAGGACGTGAGTGGTTAGCTCTATTCCATAATGCACAGTCCTTAACAGAGTCACAACATAATGAGGCCATAAGTATCTTAGACTGAAACTTCCAGAACAGTGAACATTAGTAAAACTTTTCTCTTTATATGTTGATTGCTTCAGGTATTTCATTATAGTGACTAAGAAGTCAATTACTACAATTTATCGCATACCCATGTTGTTTTAATTATAAAGGAACCTGTAACTAACCACTAAAACTTTCAATGCAAGTGAGGCCATAAAATTAATAAGGACTAAATTAAAAATTATTACATATAATATATAATTATATGTATAATTTCTGTATATTTTATATTATTATTTCAAGCACAGCATGCATTTATTATCATCATTTGTCATATCCATTAGAAGGTGATGGCTAACACTACTTAAAATTATGTACATATGGTTGATTATCATAGTATGTTTTGATCTATCTTAAGCAACATTTACAGATACCAATTCAATTAAAATTTGTAATGCTTGTTTGCAAGCACACTTCTTTTTCATTTTACGGCATGTTGAATAAAAAATTTTAAGTCAGCCATTGGAAAAATGTAAATATGTTGGTAGCTGAACCATTACCATGAATAATAAATGAGCTACCTGGGAAGAGCTAGTCAGAGTTTACAGTGCACAATATGATCTTCTAAGCTCTCTACCTGTATTTGCTTACTTAATGCTTGTAAAATCCTGCAAATAGGCATTTTTCATCCACATTTTATAGATGGAAAAAACTGAGGCATTACACTGACATTTACAAGATCAGATACACTGAAAATTGCAGAGACGGCTTTCAAGTATAAATACTAAAGGGCAAATTTCAAAGATAACATTCAGGGCCAGCATACCCTGTCTCATAAGTCTATGTCTATTACCATAGGGCAAATGTGCATTTTACCTTAAATTACAGTTATTCTACATAAGATGTGTGAGTGGCCCCAAACCACCTCTTCTTATTCTTTCATCTCTCTTAAGATAAAACTTCACAGTATCACGTATACCATTTGTTATACCACCTTGAAATAAAGCCAAATTTTCCTGGTTTAAAAATAACAAAGGCCATATGATGCTGATACAAGCCTCAGATGACTTTCAAATGTTATTTCCAAGACTTTAGGTTTTAGAGTTTAGCCTGGCTTCCTTCAATTAATTAATGACATTTCAGTTTTCATTTCTGTATTGTCTCCCAGGTTTAAGTTCAAATCACACGGGTTCCTCTTGTACAGTCACAACAAACTACTTTACCCATGTTGGGTTAGTTCTTCCTATCTTCACTCTCATGTTTCCCCTTTACATCCCATCTCTGCCTTTCTCCTCTGTGTCCAAACATCCCACCTCACTGCTCAATCTGTGCTGTGTTTTTTGTCTTGCTTCTTTATACAATTCATTTCCTCAGTATCCTTAAGAAATAAATTTTAGACTACAGTTTTCCTATTCTTTGCTGGTGTCTTCCACAAGCTCACTTTCTTGGTATTTTTCTATCATTCCTGTACTAATGTCTCATCAGTAAATATCTTCAGCTCTTAGTCTAGTCCAAAGTCATGATCTCAGTCAAAATCACACCACAAGGACATACAGCTAAAATGACAGAGGCCTGAGCTCTTTGCTCTTTACTTCTAATTCTGTCCCATTAGTTTCTAATTTCACTTACAGAGTATCTTTGATGTACTAATCACCAGTTCATTTAAATTTCACAAATTTGGCCTTGCCTCATTCCTACTTTAATTCTTCCTATAAAGCAGCCTTTTCTTTGCCTCTCCATTTACATGTAAAACATAGTATTACATCTGTCACATGATAGCTCTTTAATTTGTTGTGGTTCCCAAACAATCTAAGAGCCTGCAAGTTCAAGCTCAAGTAGACAGGCTGATATGAGTCTACCAATTCTTCCAACACATGCCTCTCATGTTGTGCCTCTTTAAGAATTGATTATTATTAATTTTTGGGTTTTTTTTAATCTAATTTTACAGTCATAAAGCTAAATACTTTTTTTCTTGATTGACTCCATCTAATTTAATCATCCACAAAAGTAACCTGGCATTTCTTTTATTCTTTTCCCATTTAATATTATTTCTATATGTATGGCATGCTTAGAACATGAACTTCAGTTCAGGTTTGAATTTTTTAAAAGATCTTTTCTTCTTTTTACATTGTTATGTATACATGCTTAAAACAGATTTTTTAAACTTTATTTTTTTAATATTTTATTGCACAAAACTTTCATACATGCATACAATATGCTTTAACTAAATCTCCTTCTACTGTCTTCCCTCCAGTTCTTCTAAATCTCTCCCACTTTTCCTCTCAACTTCATGTGCTTTTTTGAAAATTTCAATTTCTAAATATAATTTCATCATTTATCCCCTTCCTTTTCTGCCCTTCAACTTCTCCCATGTTTCTCCAACCTCACATCAAACTCATGGTCTCCTTTTCTTTGATTGATACCACACACACACACACACACACACACACACACACACACGCACACACACACACACGCGTGCACACACAGCCTGCTTGCTCCATTTAATGTCATCTGTATGTATATCAGTTAAGGACCTACAGAGGTGGTTCTCAACCTGTGGGTCGTGACCCCTTTGAAAATCTTCTATGTCCAAAAATATTTATATTATAGTTCATAACAGTATCAAAATTAAAGTTATGAAGTAGCAGTGAAAATAATTGCATGGTTGGGGTCAGTACAAGGTGAGAACCTGTATTAAAGGGTGGCAGAATCACTGGTCTACAGGATCATGAGTAGACTATAAAGACTGATTTGTGTTGTTCTCATTTTCTTTAACATGTAAACACAGATGGTAAAATAGGTTAAAGTTAGAAGATGCCAACTTCATCTTTACTCTTATGGATAGGGAAATTTATCTCAAAGATGTCCTTTTAAAATCTTGGATGCTTGAGACAATAGTGTGCTCTTTGGCACTCATTTCAGGAGAATTTTTCCTCAATAGATACTTAGTAAACTTTGGTAGATTTATTTTGATTTAGAAACAGGAAAAATGCCTTAGTTAATTTAAATAGTTACTGGGACGATGCAGGGGAAATAATTTCAAACCAACCTTTAGAAACTTAAGAACAATACAATAATAAGTCGTTAATCTGCCTTCCAGACCCTGCTAATACATGATTGATGACTTGTGGAGTCACTTTCGCACCACCGATACCATCTGTTACTCTTTTGGCTGAGTCACACAGCTCTGTTCTTCCTCTGAATTCAAAGTGAACTCAAGCAGTAGCCGATCGAAAGGACCAAGCTGTGTTCTGACTTAAAATGAGAAAGCAGTTCACCAAAGGAAAGTTTACTTAAATAACTATAGTAAATGTACAAGAAACCACACATTTTCATCTTTGCAAATTGACCTTGTTTGTGCAAAGTATGTGCCCATGTTGCCATTTTTCAGTGTTTGAATTGTAGGCAAGATTTTCTGGAGCAGACATCCCTAAAATGAACATTATTCAAGACTAATACCAAGATAAGGCAGACAGTTGTCATTTGCTTGTTCAAAGTAATCTCTGATATTCATCACTTCAAAATTATGTTTTTTTTTCCAAATATCTTCAAGATGTTCTTTATGGAAACAAGAAAACATTGTATATATGTAAATAATAGACCACACACATGTATTTACATTAGTCTTTTATATTACACACATGGTTTAAAAATCTCTAGAATCCAAGTTCCCTGACGTCAGACATTGTGAAGTATTCAATGTCCCTGTATATTTACTGCAAATTGTATATTGTGACATGTATTCAACAAATACCCGATTGAGTTATTTCTCCATCAAATCTGTGGAACTCAGTGACCACTGGTGTGGGAAGAATTGAAATCTACAGCCAATGAGTGTCTGCATCAAGCAAGAGTTTGTTGTTTTGCTATAGAATTTGTTTTTACTTAGCAGAGCAAAGATCTACTTACCCTTTTCTTGTTTCCTTTCACTTTTAGGATGTAAGTAGTCTCAAATGTGAACCACATCTAGCAATACTACAAGGGATTTCAGTCAGAACAGCTCCTACCCTGAACATGGGAGAATGGGAGTATGTGTTTCTTCTGAGCAAGCCTGAAACTGCTATTTCATGACTGTCAAGCAAGCTTTTGATATCAGTTTTTATGCTTATCTACTGGCTTTAATGATTCTCATTATTCTGAGATAAAAATCTGACATCTACATTTCAGTCATTGTTAACTGGTGTCCATATTGGTATGTGTATTTGTCAGATTCTAGAATTTTTCTTTTTATGTCATAAATGAGTGTTAATAATTTTTTTAGATTAAATCACTCAGCAAATGTTTGTACAAGATCTGCTAAGTGTTAGGCAAGATGTTCATACTGGGATAAAACGTTAAGTCAAGTGGTGGTATCTCTGCTCTTCTTATACCTTAGGACTATAGAGACACATGTTCTAAAGAAATAATCCTGAAGGGATGGAAAGTAGTTCCTGGAGCAGTGTCCCAAGAGAAGGAGGAAGACTCCAAGCCAGCTCCTCACATTCTACAGCATAGAGTTTCTCCTGGCCTGCTTTATGAAAATAGAATAAATAATTTATTCCCTTTTAGAGTCTTGAAAAGAATACACTGGACACAGAGTTTTATGCAACTATTTTCTTTGATCCTAAGAATCTTGAGGTTTTGTGGTCCAGAGGGAGAGTTCTTAGCTAGCAGCTATTGATTTTGTCTTTGGCCCTGTCATACCAGGCCTGTTGCCAACTCTACTTGCTGGGGAAATTTCCTCTCCAAAATCCTCATACAAGTTCTGTAGAAGCCTTCTCAGTTTCTGATGAAAGAGCAGAGTTACTCACATGTTATTTTCCCATCCACCAAAGAGGCAGTCTAATGTGTTCAGAAATTATAAGACAAACATACAGGTGAGTTAGAGTTTGTCATCAAACCTAGTACATGAGAACCTTCAAATAGCTGTTACCTTGCATTGATCAATGCTCATGAATCTCCTGTATAAGGAATTTCTTTATGCCTGAGAGTCTCACTCCATTAACTGTAAACATTTACATTGTATACTAATTTTGTGATCCTAATATCTATTAGATATTATTATGAGAGTCTCACATACATCAATTAACTTAATCGTTATAAGACATTTGATACCATGTGCTAAAATTGTTTCAACTGATAAGGACTGAGTACAAAAGGAATTTAGCAACTTAACAAAATCATGTAATATTTGTATTTCTCCTAGATTTGAACTCAGAATTTTAATCTTCCAATATTGGGAATATTATTAACATTATTGCTCATGATAACTTGACTCATTCTCTTAATGTTTTGCCCATCTTTAGATTTGGTTTCTTCTTACATTTTACCACATCATCTACAACTATAGTTTTACAAATAACTGGACTGGCTCTTTATCAAATGTTTTAGCCCTTGAAGAATTTCAGCTAGTGTTTGGCAAATGACAAAGGAATCTTTACTATATTAATGATGGTGCCAGGGCAAAGGAAATGTTTTAGTTGCTAATATTCTTGCCCTGCAAGCATGAGGCTCTGAGTTTAAATCTCCAGAACACACATAAAAGCCAGATGCAGTAGTATGCATCCACAATCCCAGTGCTCCTATAGTAAGAAGGGAAGTAGGGATGGGAGAATCCAGAAGGCTAGCTATCCTGGCATATGCAGGGGCAAACAAAATAAAGATTCTGCTCCCCAACAAGGTAGAGGAGTAAGATCAACAGCTGGGGTTTTCCTCTGATCTGCACAAGCTCACTGTAGCAAGAGCATGCATATACTCACACACACAAATGCATATACACATATATGCATATAATTTACTTGGATTAGTTGCTTAGTATTGTATTAGTATTGTCAGAAGGAACTTGTGGTGGTTTGAATAGATAGACTCCCCATAGACTCATGTGTTTGAATGTTTGGCTCACAGAGAGTGGCACTATTAGGAAGATTGGTCTTGTTGGAGTAGGTGTGTCTTTGAAGGAAGTGTATCACTGTGGAGGCAGGCTTTGAGGTCTCATACATGCTCAAGCTATGTCTAGTGTGGTGCACAGAATCTCCTGCTGCCTGTGGATCAAGATGTAGAACTCTCAGCTCCTTATCCAGCACCATGTCTGCATGCATACCACCATGCTTCTTGCCGTGATGATAATGAACTAAACTTCTGAAACTGTAAGACAGCCTCCGTTAAATGATTTCCTTCATAAGAGTTGCAGTAGACATGGTGTTTCTTCACAGCAATAAAATTCTCAGACAGAACTCTAAAATATATTTAAATTTTCAAATGACATAGGGAAAAGTCACTTGAAATAGAATAAATGAGTTGCCCAGGTTGTACTAATAACATTGGAAATTCTAAAATCTCAGATTGTCATCTGAAAAACATTATAAGATATTGGTGAAATTATTAAGGCCACTCCACGTAATTAAAAGGGAGATTTATTTTGTGGGGTAACTTACAAATGAAGGGATAGGTAGGTTGTAGATTCTGGCAAAGGTATGACGCAGTCCAGCAGTGTTCTCTGGAGAACTCTGCTCAGTCTACCTCCAGCGTCCAGGGTCCAGGAACCAAAGAGATCCCTGGCATCTTGATCCTGGGTCTTCAGCCTCCTCCCTCAGCCCCGCCTTGCAGGCGTGACTGTTACCAAAGCCTCAGTGGGGGTTGGAACTTCCAGGCCAAAGCTGTAATGGCTCCCCACTACAATAATAGCAGTAGGAACCAGTGTAGTTATATTGGGATAAAATAGAGAAAAAGCGAAAATAAAATGGCTCAATGTTTCCTAGAATGGTGTGTTAGATGGAAGGCAGAATGTTGAGCATGTTAAAACTTTCTGCTGTTCTCCTTTTAGTAAAAAATAAAACCATCAATATAAAGAATAATAACAAAACAAGAAGAAGGTGTAGAAAAAACACTCGAAAAATAGTGGGTGGCTCTAAGTCAAAATTTGAATCTCCTCTTCACCACATAATGTATATGGAAGATAAAGACTGGAAATTGGGTGCTTAAAATTGCTAAAATGAAGATTGGTCAACCCATCTTCAGCATTCTAGAGAATCACACATTTGAATTAATTTATTCTTTAGCCTAAGCTTTTTTTTAGTTCCTTTTAATATAATAAAGGCAAATGGATAATCTTGCAAGACATCTTAACAGAAGTGTGTAGGTACATTCTCTAGGTAAACCTTGGCACATATCTCTCAACTTCAGCTATTTTTAATCTTGAAATAGAATAAGATAAGCTGAGATTTTGAAGCTGGAGGGTCCAGTCATCTACTCATTCTTCTTGAGGAAAATGAATCATATATATTATATACAATTAATCATATTTATAGTTTTAACTATACTTATTGTATTTGTCATTAAACTTATTGCCATTTATTTTTATTAAATTTAAACGAAATATTCTGGGGGTAATTTCACATACACAGGAAAAAACAGTATCTCACATCAATTAAATATTTCTCAATATTAATTTTTAGATTACATATTCCAAAGTGTTCTGCCTTTAAGAACATATCATGGCATTGGCTGTAGATGGCATCTAAGCTGCTATTCTCTCATTTAATGTGTGGTCTTAGATAAAAAGTAACAAAGTTGTGATATCAGTTGACTAATTTTAAAATTCAGTGTAGAAATCTAATTAAATAATTACCAAAATGATTGCATGTGAATTTGGGTTTATTTTATATACATGTGTGTATGACAATTGCTGTTTTATGTTTTTTAATTTGTAAGTGTCCTGTTTTCTTTGTTTGTGGAGTAGACTTCATAGTAAAATAGAGTAATTTGTAATAAAAGTTTCTTTTTTGTTAACATATATTTAGTACTGGCTCTGGGTAATATATCAAGACCTCTGGGACTATGTTAGCAAAAGAGATACTATAATTTGTGAAATGGGGACAGACAACAAAAAAGGATAATGATGGAGGAAAAGCCCAAAAGGTAGGCTGTGACTTATCTCTTTGAGTTTCCTCAGTAAGAATCAACTCTCTATTAACATTTAGTGAGATTAATTTCTATAAGTGTGTGTGTGTGTGTGTGTGTGTGTGTGTCTGTGTGTGTGTGTGTGTGTGTGTGTGTGTGTGTGTGTGTGTGCCCCTTTGTACTGTCTCTGGAAGATCTGGGTAGGGAAGACACACTTTTATCTCTGTGTAACTTCCTTAGCATTGGTTCATTTTTTAATAAAAATAAAAATGGAATTGATGATAAAACTCTTGGTTACTAATTTTAGCATATTACGGTTAAATAACCTTCATATTTCAACTTAATTATCTTCAGGATCTTGATATGTAAAGTATCACTAATTATATTTAGCAGATGCTCACAAGACTGCTTGAGGTTGCTTGCACAATATATTTGCAGTTACTTAACTTTGTAAGATTTGAGAATCTTACAAGAACTCCATCATGAGAGGAGCTGGTTCAACTCCCTGACATTTTGCAAAGGTTCTCCAAATGCAGTTGCAGTAATTATATTTGACTTTCAAAATCTTAGTCTGATAAAAAAGAAGTCAGCATGGTTTTCCTGTCTCTATATAGATATATAAAACCAAACAAATGCAAACATGTCCTTGATTTCCACTATTTTCTGTTTTGTACCCTGCATCTCCATATCAACTTACATGTGTGACAGTATTTTTATGCCTTTATTCAATCTCTTTCCTCATACAAAATCCCTTAGCCTATCCATACTGAAAAACTCACCCACAATAAAGTTCCTTTGCTCTCCTGACATTCATTGATTGACTATGAGGTGAGTCAAAGGCCATTTGGGATACAGTGATGACTCAGATCTGACTCAATCTTTGAAGCAGTTCTGTTTGTGTCTGGCAGTCTCTTCTACTTGGGGAAATGACCTTTCAGGATACAGCATGGGCATGTGATAACAGCTGGAGCCAAGCATCGGCTAGAGCTCAGTGAGGTCAGATAGAGATTTCTGTGATGATTTGCATGAGCAGAAAAATAAAGCAGCTGTTAAACAAGGATAATGTGAGCCTAGACTCAATGACATTTTGCCTGCAAGTGGATTTCATGCAAAACGAATTCAAGTAGCACATTTCAATACCAATAGGTCTAGTCCTCTCCTAGTTCTTGGGAATATTTGGCAATAAATTCTATTTATGCTTAAGCTACTTTGAATTGCATTTCTGTGACTGGTACTCCAAAGTATTCCAAGGAACATAAGCTTCTTAAAGTTTATGGTCTAATAAGAGAATAAAGCCATAGTACCCAAGCTGAGCTAAACAAGTATTTCAAACTATGATTAAACACTGCAGTAATGTTGCAGTAATTTATTATTATTAATTTTAGTTGTGGGACATAAGCTATGTGTATGTGTGTTATCCAAGAAGTCGTACATTCAGTTTTTGCAGCAATTCCTGCTGGACTTACTGAACTTCTGGAAACAACCCTGTGACTTCACTAGAAACAACACAAAATGAAATATCAAGTGTGGTGGCCATACACATGGACTATTAGACCCCAATCATTCTAACATTTTTAGTCACATTGCCACTCAAAATCCCTTCCCATTTGTTTCTAGGTCATCTTTAGATGCATTAAGTTATAGTTTTCTACTAAAATTCCAAAATTCCAAACTTCATGTATATGTGTCTTCATATTTCCTTTTCTTTCTTCCTTCCTTCCTTCCTTCCTTCCTTCCTTCCTTCCTTCCTTCCTTCTTTCTTTCTTTCTTTCTTTTTTTCTTTCTTTCTTTCTTTCTTTCTTTCTTTCTTTCTTTCTTTCTTTCTTTCTTTCTTTCTTTCTTTCTTTCTTGATGTAGGGTTTCTTTGTGTAGACCAGGATGGCCTCGAACTCACAGAGATCTGCTTGCCTCTGCCTCCTGAGTGCTGGGATTAAAGGCCTGTGCCACCACGTCTGGCCATACTCTTATTTTCAATATGATAGATAGTACTCCTTATGAAAAGGGTACTTCTTCTGTTGTATTAGGATCTGTTCTTTGGAAATAGCTGCTTATAATCATAATCACCAAGTAGCACTGTTTGAAATTCATTTGAAGAAAGTGAATAATAATTAAGATCAAATAATGAAGTGTGATGAATATAATAAAGAAACCTTATTGATACAAATGAGAATTTCTTTTCCACGAGTAGAGCTTTCTTTTTGTACAATTGTCACATCATTGCATATAGCCTTGTAACGGATAAAAACAAGTTGTACTGATAGTTAATGAGCTATGGAGTATGTGTAATCAAAATAAAAGATCACTTCTCATTTAATTGTACTTGCTAAAGAACAGGGAGACCAATGATATGCAACAGAGAGGACACAAGTGGACCATTCTTCATTTGAAAAGTACTTATCTAAATGCTGGATACTGAATCACAAGGGCAAGGGTGGGCTTTTAAAGAAATTGTTTAGGGTAACTTGTAGAATGATCTGGAAAAGGATAAATTAGATCTACTGCCTGATGATAATAACTGAAAGAATGTAAAAATAAAGACAAATGCATAAAAGTAAAAATATAAATGTAGAAAATGAAACCACAAATGCTATCAGGTGGATATAAGGAAATGCCACCATACACTACTTATGTAAGTAAAGAGACTTAGGCTTTAGAGGCAAGGATGTAAGAAAACAGGTTGAACCACCTATACATCTAATTGTTAATATGTCCTTAAAACCCTGCAGGTTTATAAGTAGAAACTGGTAAGTGGGCATTGTTAATGAGTTTTTAAAGAATACACCTCATACCATGTAAGGTGAGTGGCACATACCTTTAACCCCAGCATTGGAGAGGCAGAGGCAGGGAATCTCTGTGAGTTAAAGGCCAGCCTAGTCTACAAAGTGGATTCCTGTAGTGGATAGCCATCCCAGCATTGGCCTGGAAGTTCCAACCTCCATTGAGGCTTCAGTAATGATCACGCCCACAAGGCGGGGCAGAGGAGGGAGCGGAAGACCGAGGAGCAGGAGGAGGTGGCTCTCTTGGTTCCGGGATGCCGGACGCTGGAGGTAGACCGAGCAGAGTTCTCCAGAGAACACCGCCGGACTACCCTATACCTTTGCCAGACCCTGCAACCTACCCCTTCATTTGTAAGTTACCCCACAAAATAAACCTCCCTTTTAACTACGTGGAGTGGCCTTAATAATTTCACCAATAATACATGGCATCAACCTTCTTCAGGATTCCAGGTACATGCACACCTGCACACATGTGCACCCATACACATGCAAACATGCATACACACATACACATACACACACCACACATATAAAAGCTAAAGAGACCAAATTGCGGGAGCTGGGGAGATAGATACATTGGTAAAGTGTTTGCTGTGCAACTATGAGGACATAAGTTTGATTCCCAGAACCCACACAGACAAGGTTGTTACACAGAGAAACCCTGACTCAAAATTCTGGATTGAAGTAATCTATAACCCTTTCAGATTTAGAAGGGCATTAATTTCCCTTAATTTTGTTTCCCATTACTATAAGAAAACAACAGGCTGACAAAAGCAACTTAAAGAAGAAAATAGTTATTGATCTCACAGTTCCATTGTTCCAGTGTGATTTATGATGCTGTTTCTAGGAGACACTGTTTCACAGAAAACTTCCTGGTATTTATATCTTACAACCTTTCCACCCTTCTCCAATTAAGCTTCCTGATCCATAGATGCAAGAACGGTGATGTAGACTTCGGTTGGAGATAGGCTCCCTCTGCTCCATTTCTCTCTGTGTTGTGTCTAGTTGTGGTTCTATGTAATGGTCTCTGTTTTCTGTAAAAAGAAGCTTTTAAATTGGAGGTGATAATTATACCTATCTGTGAGTATAAGAGTGATATTTAGAAGGTAGTGAAATATATGGTAGTGGAGCAAAGTGGCAGTAACATTCTTTAGTAAGAGCCATGGCATCAGTAGCATGGGACAGCTGGTTAGCTTTCCAGTACCAGGCATGGTTTCCTTCCTGTTGAGTGGGTTTGAAGTCCAATTTGACAGCTGTCAGTTACCACCAACACAAGAGTGCCAGTTCTTGAACATGCATATCTTGCCATGATGTTCATTGCTGTGGTTCTTAAGTGCTACATGAGTAGGACTGTTTCATTGCTTTATTCCCTTAGCACAGAATTTTCTGAAGCAATGGAATTAGTGACTCCTTATTGTAAATATTTTAGAAATTAAGAAAAGCATAACCAAACATTGATATAATTTAATATCTCTTAACAAAATTTATAAATAGCTTCCTCTATTGTATTTAAACAAATTATTGCAATTTATGGGGATAAGACTATTAAAGAGAATTAAGTTAATCTAAATCAGATTAAATAATGCTTGCAGAATATAAATAATATACTCCTGTTTTACTAAGTTGAATTAAAATTTTTTTGGGTGTGTATGTGTGTTTATGTATATTCATGTTTGTGTGTGAGTGAATATACCCATGTGGAGTGGTACATATGAATGCAGGTGAAGGTCAACCTCTGGTACTGTTCTTCAAGAAAGCCGTCTACAGGGTCTCTCAGTGATTTGAGAGTCACTGAATAAGTTGTGCTGGCTGACCAGTAAGTCTAAGGGATTTGGGATCTGTATGTCTCTGCCTTCCCAGTGCTGAGATTAAGGAGTGTACTGCCATGTGCAGGTTTTTTTTTTTAAAATTGGGTTCTGAAAACAGATTTCTCATGCTTATGGCATAAGCATTTTAATGGAATGAACTATTTCCCTAACCTTAGGCTGATACTTTAAATAGTAACAATTTTGATAATTGACATGCTTTAAATTTCAATTCAATAAATTAGGAATCAACAACAGACCGAAGTTATGGTTAGCCACAAAGTCCAACCAGTGAACCAATGAGTTTCTTAGGTGTTAGTTACAGGAATATTGGCAAGGGGTTATTTACAGAAGCATAAATGACCCAAAGACAGCTGCATCACTGAAAACCTACCTTAGGATGGGTGACACCTCACACATCCTGGAAACTTGGAGTGCAATGTGCAACCTAGAGGCAGTTCAGTGTGTTAGAGGCTGCCCTTTCTTAGTAACTCAGTTGGTGTAAGCATCTTCCAGTGCAGCTGTTTGTCTGAGAGTATCTTTCAACAGTCCTTTCAGCTTGCATTGAAGGGAGGGAGGGGTTTAGTGATCTGGTCCAGTCAGGGACTCCCTGAAGTCCTTGAGTTGTTGGGTTTATAAAACTCTTTTCAGGCTTCTTAGACTGTCCTGTTTTGTTTTAGCTCCTTTCTGCCATCCCTTGTGTTATGGAGCTTCCTTGCAAAATGGAAGATTTCATCTCAGAGGAAACTGCTACACAGCATCATTCAAAGAGTATCTGCCAATAACTTTGAGGAACAGGAGTCAGAGGATTAATGGAGATCTAGATGAGATTTATTGTTGTTGCATGGTGTGGTTTAAGTAAAAAGTCACGCAGAAAGCATTGGAAGCAAATATACAACTGAGCCAAGGTTGCAGTTTCCAGGGGTTTACGACTTTTGATTGAAAACCACAGAGTGGATTTCCTGAAGGAGACCTCTGAAAGTTCTGTTTACAGCTTTGAAATCTTCAGTAGAGCTATAGAAGAGAGTATCTTTCTATCACAGTTCTCTTATACGTTATTATCTCAGTTAGGTATACATCTCTAAAACAAAATAAGCCAACTGAATTGTAAGTTAAAAAACTTTCCTTTGGCTCATGTTTCATGGGTTTTAAACCATGATCATGTGAACCATTGCTCTGGGCTTCCTATTAATGCAGCACATGGTGACAGCAAAACATTGCTTAGAAAACCAACCTCATCATGAGGTCAAAAGGACAAAAAAGGAAGGGACCATGGTCTTTCAATCTAATTTGAAGTCATGCTCCAAAGTACCTAAGGACCTCATAGTAGGTTTATGATAGCAGATCTTGCTTGTCAATTTGAGATACCTGGGAAGAAAGGTTCTCAATTAAAGAATCGCCTTCATCAGGCTGGCCTGTGACCATATCTCTGGAGGATTTTATTGTGTCAATTTGATGTAGAAGGGATCAGTCCACTGTGAGTGCTGCAATTCCTGAGCAGATGGTCCTGGGTCATCTAAAAAAAGGCAGCTGAGCAAGCCAGGGTGAGCAGCTAATGAGCAGCATTCCTCTACGGTTTCTGCTTCAAGCCCCTGTCTTGACTCCCTCAGTGAAGGACTGGGATGTGGAAGTATAAACCAAACAAACCTTTTCTTTGCCAAAGTTGGTTTGGTCAATATTTTATCACAGCAACAAAGAAGCAAATTAAAATATTAACTTATGTTAAGATGTTTTTTTGTCTTTAGAGTTATTTTGTTTTAATGATAAACCAAAGTTATCAGACTTCAGATAAAGGTAGGAGAACAAAGGGGTAGGAGAGGCCTATTTTTAAAAAAGTTTTTTTTTCTGTTGTTGTTTGTTTGTTTGTATTTAATTAAATGTTCTTAAGACGTTCAAGCTACCAGATATAGGCATTCAGATAATCATAGGGTCCTTGTGAAAGTGGCTAGGGCAGCATATTTTGGTAAATAAAATGTTTCAAAAGAATTCAAAATGTAGCCCTCCTAAGACTCGAAAGGAGTGGTGTATTAGTTACTCTTGCATTGCTGTGAAGAAGTACCTCCCAAAGACAACTCAGTGGAGGACAGACTTAGTTTTTTGGCTCCTAGTTTCTGAGGTTTCAATCCACCTTGGCAGCAAGAGTATATATAGTTCAGCAAAGCACGGCACCCCTGACATCCAGAGGGGAGTGCTTGAACCAGTAAGTTTCTTCCCTGCCTTATTTCACACAGATCCCTGCCTACTGTGCACTGGCACCTACACTCAGTGCAAGCCTTCCTTCGCCAATTGAACCTCTTTGGAAACACTTTCACAGGAACACCTATAGTGCTTGCTAGTGACATCCTAGGCTCTTTTAAATCATCTCAAATTGGCAGTTAAGATTAATCATTACATAGTGGTTCTTCTTTCAAGATAACAGGGGAGTCTAGAGACACTGCAATGCTTTTTCCATGGTTACATAACTGCTTTGTGTTGGAGCCAATAAAATCCCAGAACTTCATTCCCAAACACATATTGTTAACAAGATATTTTGTTTTCTTCTAGATGCAAATAGTTCCCCAAATAAAAGTATTAGGTGATCATAACATTTCTTGCTGTAGATTTAGAATAGAGGATTTTAGTTTTCTTCCTCATTTATATCCATATAGCTTTCACAAAATCCTGAGATGTTTAAGCTCTAAAGGATGAAAGATTAAGTTTTGTAGGTGTCGGTGCATGTTCACTTAACCACATTGCTCTAGGCTGGTTAAGATGGAAGAGCATGGTTGAGTATGTTATCTAATTCCAGCTATGGAAAAAAGATAGGGAGAGAGAGAGAGAGAGAGAGAGAGAGAGAGAGAGAGAGAGAGACAGAGAGACAGACAGAGACAAACAGAGACAGACAGAGAGAGAAATTCATTGATTCAGATTCCAATATCCCCATTAAAGTTGTAGCTGTACTTACCTACTTCTTTGAGTTAGGCTTCTACCACCTTCTAATAGCATCATCAGCGGGGACCAAGCCTTCTCTATCTATAGCAGCCTTGGAGAGACATTTGAGATGCTATTCTACATTCATACTTGAACTGATAATTTTCTAGAGGAGCAGCTTGTGATCAAAAGTTTCCTTGTCATTCCATAAATTGGTTATTATAGAAGTCATGGGTTTGAGAAAAAGTGGGAGTTTGGGAGGAGTTTGAGGAGGGAAAGGGAAGGGCAAAAGTCATGTAAATACAATAATCATGCATGAAATTCTCACAAAATTTTTAAGTAATAAAAAGTATTTCACATGGCTGGGGACACGGCTCAGTCAGTAAATTACATGGTCAGAATGAGGACCTGGGTCTGGATTCTCAGAATCCATGCTGAAAGCCAGGTGTGATGGCAAGTGCCAATAACCCTAGGGTTGAGGGTGTAGTGACAGACAAGTCCCTGAAGGTAGTCAGTCAGTTGGTCAATCTAACTTAATGAGATTTAGGTTCAATGAGAGATTGTGTGTCAAGAAAAAGAAGAGTGATTGATATACATTTGATATTGAACCCAGGCCCTTCACATGTGGATACACACTCATGTATACATCCATACTAACCAACACACAGGCCTGTATGTAGATACACACACACACACACACACACACACACACACACACACACACACACTCATACAGAGGTTTATAGGTAGTAGTGATTTCATAAAGTACTGAAACTAATTATGATTGTTTACCTGAACCTCCTATATAATGGATTAATATTTTGTGGAGTGTTTTAATTGATTTCACACATATTTGATCTTTTCCTCTTTAGGAGCAAACTCTAGGAAATATTTTTAAATGATATGTAATTATATTTTCTATCATTAGCAATTTCTGTGCACTCACACAGTCACCCTGAACATAGCAGGTTATTATAACACAATCTGGATATATTATGAACCACAACTGTCAGAGCTGTCATCACCAAAGTGCAAAGGAGTCACACTAGACGATGCATGGTAATCACAAAAGGGAACGTATACACCAGAAAAGGGCAGATGCATTTTAAACTGGTTTAAGTGCAAAGCATCCTGGTTCCTGGGCAACAAATAATCAGCGTGACATTCTTAGGATGGATAAGCCAGTGGGAGGAACTCACCTTCTTGTTAGTATTTGCTTCAAAGAAGAAAAGGCAGACAGACTCCAACAGCACTGTAGCTGCAAGGTCGCCATCATCTCCCTCCTGGTTTCTGAATACTACACAACCTCAGTATCTAGTACTTAGGCTGATAACACAGAACATCTGTTGACCTAGAGACTAGGAGGTCATTCATCTTTTGGATGCCTGGGTAAGAGGCAGAATGAACTGTGAGTGACATTCCCAAGTGAATTTGCCTGGCAAATATTTATTTGAGCCATTTATTTAAACTGGAATCAAGTCATGATGCTAGCTCAAAATTTCATAGCTATAGATCGTTCTTTGAAGCAGAAAATACTTCCCTTTTCAAGGGTATCATTGCTGTAAACTCCAGCTGAAGCCTGACATGATTCCTAATAGGTACTAAATGGTTGCTTGGTGAACAAAGCAAATAAATTAATGAATAATGGAATAATGGTTTGAGGTTGGATAGTTAATAAGGGGGACCCTTTTAAGTCTGCTAGAAAATAAAATAGTATTTCATTATGAAAAATTTGGTATTTACTTATGGGCTCAATGCTCTGATCTTCTAAATTATCACCTATTCCTCTAGCTAAAGCTTTCAATGTAAGATAACCAGGATCATGCTTTGTTTTGTATTCAAGGATTTTTTTTTATCATCATGAACAAAATGGAATAGCAGCTGTATATGCTTGGCAAAAGGTTGGGTTGTAAGTTAACTTTAGACAAAAGGTGTTTGTAAAATATGTCATCTTTTAATTCAGATTCAGAAGTAACTTACCTCTCCAGGTTTTATTTTCATGTTCTAATTTATCTTGCTTTATCTACATCTTAACTCCTTTGCCTGAATAGAGTTATGAGTGGGTGAAATTCTATCTGCCTTTAAAATGTGTGTGAAAACTGCTTTCTATATTTCATAAAACTGTGTGACACTCTCTTAATTGGTATCTTCTAAACAATAGTGTTAAAGATAAATTTCTATAAGACTTATAGGATAATATTTCCTTATCATGTAAGTCTTTACATCTTTTGTTGTTAGCTCCCTTGTTTCATTTAAAATGATTGTTATGAGAATGGAGTTCAGGAGTTTGATGCCGTCCCCGGCTGTGTAGATGCCAGTCTGAGCTCTATAGAGGACTAGTGAGACCCTGTGTCAAAAACGTTTTATCTCTAAGGATCTTTTCATTTTTAAAAATTGTATTTTAGTAATTAAAAATCATATTTTAATAATAATACATCTCAGCTATAATAGGTATGTAAAGGACCAATATTAAAACAATTCATGATAAATTCCATTGCTATGAATCACAAGGTGGTTACAACTAGGGGTTGATAAATGAATATCATACACAAAAATGCACCTGAACTTTTGACCATTATTGTGTCTTTCTTTGAGTCTATTTTTTTTTTTTTTTTGGTGTAATGTGTACAAGTAAGTGTACCAGCATCCTTATGAGCTGAAACTGACAGACTGACAAGAGTTGATTTTTAATATTCATGAATTTTAAAATAATTTTAGCTTAGAAGTAAAATAGGCCATACCTTGAATATTTATACCACAGAAAATTTCATACATTAAAAACCGAGTCCGTCCCTGTCTCTCTTTCTGTCTCCCTTTCCTTTCCTTCTTTTCTCTCCTCTCGTTCTTTCTCTCGTTCTTTCTCTCGTTCTCTCTCTCTCTCTCTCTCTCTCTCTCTCTCTCTCTCTCTTCTTCCTTCCTTTATTTCTTATCCTGTTTTCTTTCTTCTTCCTTTTTGTTTTTAATTTCTTTCTTGAAGTCCTGGGTATATCAACATGAATCTTTGTAAAGAGTAAATGGGAATCCTGTTCTTTGGGAGAGCATGAATGAATCTGAAGGGCAGTGTGCTAAAAGCCATTCACAGAAGGACAAACAACATATGACTTCATTTGTATAAATTACCTAATAGTCTATTTCTATAAGCAAAGAGTAGAATAGTTGTTCCATTTGGGAGGAGGCGTTATGGAGAAAAAAATAATTGTGCTCATTGTGCATAATGCTTCAATAATGCCAGATGAGTAAGTTTTACTGTCCAAAATATTTGTAGCTATAGAGTCCAAACAGTTTTTAGATACTTTAATATATATTAGGAAGAAAGAGTTTGTGTCACATTCTTGCCACAAACAAAAGCACCACAAACAGATCTTTTAGAAATGATAGTCTAATATCCTGACTGCGATGATGATATTGCTATGAGGAGCTGTCCAACTTCATGAATATGTTTTCATTTAATATAGATAATTTTAGTCTATCAATTATACTTCAACAAAACCTTAAAAGAAAAGAAAATAATGCACATACAGATATTTTTATCACTCAAATATCTATTCTTAAAATCACTGTGTCTGAAACAGAGAAAATTACTATTAATTTGCATAATAGACCTTTTTTCTCTACATTTTTAGACAGATTTATTCTTTTAAAGTTTTATTCAATATATTTTGAACATATTTTTCCTGTATCTTAGCTACTATGAGATTCTCTCTGTCTCCTTCTTACCCAACATCATATTCTTCTTCTCTTTAAAAACAAAACAAAACAACCAAACAACCAAACAAACCCAAACAAAGAAAGAAAAACAAGAACACAAGACCATAACAACAACAACAACAACAGCAGCACACTTAAAAGCAGGGAGTCCTCTTGTGTCCTCTGGAGAATGAGGCATACACTGTAGTATGATTGATATGCCCATTATCACTCCATTGGGGAAAATTGATTCTCACTGGGTTTCTTTATGAAGTTTATTTTCACTTTAAAAAATAGCTTTTATTCTAGTTTTCATGATCATATAAGTATTTTCCTTCTCTTTGAATAGAAGGTAGGTTTTAAGTGATTATACTTAAAATAGTGTAAACATATAAAATAATTTTTATATAATAAATTTTAATGAACCACATCTTCATATATGGTTTATTTGTGGAGTGGGGTAAAATTCATGAAGAAGCATAGATTGCCCTAATTTTCTTATAAATTGATTTATAGTAGTCATGATTTAATTTGAGAAATACTTGTATCTGTGAAGTGTTGTGACTAAGTTTAATTAGTAAACCATGGAAATGTATTACTCACCCTTGCTTATATACTTATTCCTTAATTCATACTCAAAATACTGACGTTTTAAGATAATTTTATGATAAAACATGTATTAGTTAGCTTTTTTGATATGACTAAAACATCTACAAGAGTAAATTATGTTAAGGGAAAAAGTTCTTTGTTTTATAACATCTGAGGTTCAAATTCATCATGGCTGGCACTATTATTTCTGAACTTGTGATCAATTAAACATCATAGCTGGAGCAGGACCATGCCCAAAAGCAAACAACAACAACAACAGAGGCTGTTTGTCTCATAGCAGAGAGAAAACAGTAAGAGCAAGGGAGAAAAAAGCCCATGTAATAATATCAGACATGTCACCTGCAACTTACTTTCCCCAGCTAGGCTCCATCATCTAAAGATTCTAGAAGCTTTCAAAATAATACTGTAGTTAGAGTTTTCCTGCCTGGCCCACAGTCAGGACAAATCTCTCTCACCTGCCAGGCCCATAGATGCTCAGAACCAACCAAGTAAACACACAGAAACGTACATTGTTTACAAACTGTATGGCCATGGCAGGCTTCTTGTTATCTACTTCTTCTATCTTAAATTAACCCATTTCTGTTAGTCTATACTTTGCCATGTGGCTTGTGGCTTACCAGTGTCTTTACATGTTGCTTCTCATGGCAGCGGCTGGCAGTGTCTCCCTTCTGCCTTCCACTTCCCAGAATTCTCTTCTCTGCTTGTCCCGCCTATACTTCCTGCCTGGCTACTGGCCAATCAGCATTTTATTTATACAGAGTGATATCCACAGCATCATACCACGAGCTCCAGATCAAAATTTAATACTTCATCCTGTGCCAATTATTCACTACCCAAATAATAGCAAAAGTCTTAACAAAAAATAAATTACATTTTTAAAAATTATTGCTTCAGGAATGCTATGAGGAAGTGAGAAAAAGAAAGAATACTATGTCTTTTTCTTAGAGAATGTAAAGCTATTTCACCAGTTCATTTAGTTTTTCAAAGAAGAAAGCTAAATAAATAATTCCCATGCAGAAAAAAATTATCAGAAAAGCAATTGCTGGAAAACAAATCCTATTGTCAAAAGAATGAAAAATTTAAGTAATGAGAATATATAACTGCCGGGTGGTGGTGGCACACGCCTTTAATCTCAGCACTTGGGAGGCAGAGGCAGGCAGATCTTTCTGAGTTTGAGGCCAGCCTGGTCTACTGAGCAAGAACCAGGAAAGACACAAAGCTACACAGAGAAACCCTGTCTCAAAAAACAAAAACAAACAAACAAACAAACAAACAAAAAAGAGTATAGAACTATAGTGATTGACTGCCCTCTCCTACAGATGTCTGTGCGCATCATCAATGCCATGAGGCTCATTCCCTAGATCTCAGGCTTCCTTTCTTCTAGAACGGGATGTTTTCATCACTCTGCTCCAGGTCCTTGAAGTTTCCTTGCCATTGGCCTTCATGTGAGTTCTGTCTCCTCAATTTAGTCTCTCTATCATTCTGTTCTTTACTTCATCCTCCTGCTTCCCTGTGTAATTCATTTAACCTTCCACAATATTGAAATCAAAATAAAATAAAACGTATTTCCTCTTTCCCAAGGGAGTCCCTGATTCTATGTTTGTTTTGTACTTTGCATTAATTATTGACCCTTCTCCTCCTACTGGCTTGTCTTGTGCAGCTTAGATATGAGGGTGTATGCCGAACCTTACTGCATTTTGTTATGCTGAGCTTGGTTGATATCACTGTGAGACCCGCTCTTTCTGAAGGGAAATGGAGGAGGAGTGATCTGGGGCAGAGGAGAGGTGAGAATGGGCTAGAAGTAGAGGGAAGGGAGGCTTCAGTCGAGGTGTATTGTGTCAGAGAAGAATACATAGAAAAGAAGGAAAAAAGAGAACAGATTCTTCTCTCATACAATACCTCACAACCACAGTTTCTCCTCCTGTGAGTAAAGACACTTCAGCATCTGGGAGCCTCTATGAGCCCTACTTAGTTTTTTTGGTGTGCCATGTTCTCCTCCTGCCCTGTGTAGCTGGCATTTTCTTTGAGCCTCCAACCAGCTCCCAAATAAGACACAAAGACTTATTATTAGATTATAAAAGCTTAAGCTTGTTTCACTAGCTCTTATAACTTAATTTAACCTGTTTCTATTTATCTTCTTATCTGTCTTTAGCCTCAGAGTTTTTTTTATCTTTCTTTCATTCTGTATGTCCTCCTGTCCTCTTTCCTTCATGTCTGGCTGGCTGGCCCAGGCTGGCAGGGTCCCAACTGTCTCACTGGTTCCCCTTTCTCTCTGCCTGCCAGCCCCACCTAACCCTTCTCTGCCTAGCTATTGGATATTCAGCTTTTTATTAGACCAATCAGATGCCTTAGGCTGGCAAGGTAAAACAGCAACACATCTTTACATAATTAAAGAAATGAAAATAAAGCAACACATCTTCACATAGTTAAACAAAGACAGCATAACAAATGCACCACATCTTTACATAGTTAAACAAATATTCTATTCAACAACAATACTACATGACTCCTATGAGCTTTCCTCATTCCTCAGGGTTCCCTGATTTCCTAAATGGGGGGACCCTATCAAGACCTCCAGTTTAGATTCTTTGTGTATAATGTCTGGCTGTGGGTCTCTGGACCTGTTCCTACCTGCTGCCAGAGGTTTTGAAACCCGCCTAATGAAGACTGGACAAGGCACTAATCTATGAGTATAGCAGAATATCATTATGAATCATTTCATTGGGTTTTTTTGTTGCCAGACTTGTTTGGTTCTACCCCATGCCTCTGGGCTATCCAAGCTCTGGTTCTTGGCCATCCAGGTAGTATAGGGAATAGGCTCCTGCTTATGGCTTCGGCCTTACGTTAAACCAAACATTGGTTGGTTATTTACTCAGATATTCCTCTTCGCATGATGTCAGTGTTCTATATCCTACTTTTCAGTAGTTTCTAGATGTCTGAAAATAATATTTCCTTCCTGGATTTTAAATCTTGATAATGTACATATTGTTTCTCTTGGTAACGACTCAAATGCTGTCTTGGAAATTGTTCTAATAGTTTCCTAGAGCTGTAGGAACACAACAAAAGCCTACTGATCTGAAAAAAATAATATGAATTTACTGTCACTCCTCTGTGAGCCAGAAATCCAGGCACCACCAGGATACATTAACATGGGAAGCTCCAGAATAGAACCTTGGCTTGACTTTTCCAGCATTTGGTGGTTAGCCGGTTTCTTGGCTGTGTAACACAGATCTCTACCTTTGTCTTTAAACAGCCTTTCTCCATGTTCTGTGCATGATCTCTCTCTCTCCTTCCTTTTCAAAGGAAAGAATCACTGGATTAGGTACTATTCTAAACGCAAAGTTTGCAAGGATAATATTTTCAAATAATGTCTAATTCACAGGAATTGGAGTTTGGATTTAGATATCTTTTCATGAACCAAATTGGGTCACTGGAGGCAGATTCAATCATCATCCCCAAATTTTCTTTCTGTCACCTAAAATTTTCTATGACCATGTCTTTTTATGTATTTCAATGATTGTCATGTTTGGTCCTGTCTTAATATTTTTTGTATCATTGGTTAATTTTCATAATGAATAACAAATTTATAAAGATGTGTGTAATTCATCTCTGCAACTGTATTTTTAAACAGAGAATTTTCAGATGGTGAGTGATTGACAAATACCCACTGAATGAGTGCTGTGACTAAATGCAATGCATTGTCATGCCTATGGATTGCTTTGTTCTATAGTAACTGTCATTCTAAACTATTCTGCTCACAGGCAATTTAGTGTAAAATATAGGTTTAATCAGAGAGTGAAAAGTAAGTTTGTATAGCTTGTTCTGTTGTGTTACTGAGTTTGGTAATGAAGCATTAGTAATAAAAAATCACCTATTATTTATCTTTTTCTTCCTTCAAAAAATCAAATATAATTTAGAAATGTCTCTAATAAATGAGCACTCATATCCAAGGAGGGAAAAACCAAATGTAAACATGGCAACAAAGATCTAAATGCTATGAAATATTTAAAGGTCACATGCCAAAGGCTGGCAGAAAGCCTCATTTGTATAGCAGGTCACTGTCATTTGAGGTGCCAGACCAGTCATAAAACATTTTATGGAGATGGCATTTAATACATTTCAATTTTGAGTTGCAATGTAGTTTTACAAGAACAAAGAGTCAGGGTAACCAAATACTCGTGTAAAAGTATATTGGCATCCACAATCACTTACCATGCCCTGCAATTTCCATAACCTTTAAAATTTCCCTCCTGGGATTTGCTGATAAGCAATCAAGTGTAATTTTCCTGCTTCCCAATGTGTTCAGAATTTATTGGTTGATGTTGCTTGGGTGAATTCAATAACTGCCATTTATCACTTTGCAAGTGTGTAATTTATTCACTTATTGCAGCATTTACATTTATTTGATATCAGATTGTTTGATTGGAATTTCAAATCTCTAAGGCATCAATTTCATCTAGGTGAAATTATGTAAAATCATGATTCATTTTCCAAGCAAAATCAGTCTATATTTATACTTTTATTACATTTGCTGAGAATTGACTTTCTAGAACAACTTCTGGCAAATGTTCTTGTCCCCAAGCATAAATGCCACAACTGAAAGGCATTATGTACTCTTACATTATTGTTAGGAAGCATTTTAACACATTCCACATTTTAGAGAATAAGATGCTTATCTAGGTCATAGCAAGACACAACTGGGGCAACATATATGAACTTGGGAAAGACAAACAATGGTGAGGCAAAATATATAATTAATCCCTTCACATGCAAAAATAAGCCTACTACTTTAAAGTTGTCATCCAGGTGTCAATGGTGACAAAATACCTGTGGCATAACTGCACAAACTTTCCCAGGCAATAATGTGCATTTAAAAAAATAAATAAAAATCTGCAGACAAGTCCTTCTGTGTGGGAACTGACACTTCTCACTGAAAGAGAAAAGGCAGCAGAAGTTATTCATAATGGAAGAGCCAGACTTCAGTGAAATGTGTGATATGGGATATATGCTCTCTTACCTCACATTGTTTCCTTCTTTATATGACTTAATATTACAGGCAATTGCCAGTTCTTCATATTTAAAACAAGACTATTCTTTATGTTTCTTGTGTTTCTTGTATTGGTGGAAATAGAAGGCACATGTATCTCCTTGAGTCTTTGAAGTAATTCCACCATCTAACAATTACCCTTGGAAAACTTGTATTCTCTGGTGGTTCCCATGCTGGTCTGAAACGCATGGCAATCTTCCTCCTCAAATACTGGGATTATAGGCATGGGCCAGCTTAGCTGACTTTTAAGAACCATATTCTAATGAAGCAATATTGACTAGGATGAAAGGACTTACTGCAGGGATTTGAAGGGGTTTCATTTTCTGTATGGAACATTCTTAATAGACATTCAGTTGGAGGAGGAAGCTAAATGCTACAGAGAAGTAGAATACTTTTGTAAAACTCTCAGCTTAAGTGCACAATTAAGAGATGAATAGGGGTATTTGCAATGGCTTCACAGTTATAATGTCTAATTATCTGTAGGGAAACAGAGAGAAGGAAGAAATAAAATTCATTGTACAAATTCCCAGATACAAGTGGGAACATGTTGTCCTTCAAATATACAGGGGAAATGTCCATTCCATTAAACACCATATAAATTAATTCAAGTTTATTCCTGATGGATCAATAAGAGAAGGTCAACAGTCTAATAAATGGCATCATTAAATCAACACTTCCTTTTACACTTCAAAAGTAACCTTGAATGAGTGGAACTAGATATTCTCTTTCCAGGATAATATACATTTATATCCATATAGAGCCTTTTCCTTTGTAACAAGAGACTATAGCATTCCATTCTACTTATTTCGCCTACCGTTTCTCTTATAAGTCCATGAATAAAAACACACCTATATGGAAAATGTACATCCAGAAATACAGAAATTCAAACAAGCAATTGAGTGAAAGAAAGTAGATCCAACAATGTTTCAATGAACGAAAATCTAGAGAAGAAAGGTTCATTCAGAAAAAGGAAATGAAACAGTGGTAACTATGTAAAACAAAATCTGCTCTCTATGGAGAGAAGTCCATTAGCCCACACATACAGATGTCCTATTACAGACACAATTGTGAGGAACAAACAAGTAACTTTTTCTTGTTGCATTAAGACACCATGACCAAAAATTACTTATAAAAGAATTTACATTGGTTCCAGATGGACAATCCATAATGGCAGATGTGCATGGTAGCAGGTGGCCAGAGTAAGAAGTTGAATGTCTCTCCAGCTAGACTCACAGCAGAGAAAGCAAACTGTATGTGAGGTGAGACCATGATGGCTTAAAGCCTTGTTACTCTGTCCTCCAGCAAGGCTTTCTACCTCCCCAACAGGGCAACCGATTGGTAATTAAGTGTTCAAATATCAGATAAGGAAACATTTCTCATCCAAACCACTACAACAAAGGCTACTTAGACCAGTCATGGAACTGTTGATATAAGCCCACGCTGTCAAATTAACTGAACTCTACACTCATCTGATTCAGGTGCTCCCCCACCAAATTCATTATGTGCTATCCTAGTGGTCCAAGCAAGAAAGTTGCACTATCCCTTTATTCTTTTTATTTGCCACACAATTTCCTGTTGGAAAATCATAGATGAATATCAAGGAAGTGAGCTCACAAATTTAAATGTAGTTTGTAAAATTTTGGTCTCATTAGTGCAGAGGAGAAGACAGAGAATGGATGGGTGTGGGGGCTGAGGGACAGCCAACCTTCTCAGCTTAGGTGCATGACTGGAATTAAATTCAGCACAAAGAACAGCAACAAAAAATGAAAACATTTTCCTCGAGATTTTTGAAAACTAGAATGTATCTGGGTAAAAGATACTGGATTCTCACCAACATTTCAACCCAAAGCAAACAGTTACCATTATTTTCTATTAAATTGAGTATATTGCATATGCTATATATCTTATTGATATCAAAGGCAAAAGGGAGAGGCTCAAATGAAGTCATAGTCAGAACTAGTTACCTGTAGAGCTGTAGATCTCTCCTAAACTGACTAAGGACAAGACAATTAGGCTATAATTTAGACAGTTCCAGATGGAAAAGCAAAATAAAGACAAAACCAACTATTAGTGAGGATGCCTTGGAAACCCTTATATTTTCAAATGTCAAATAAATAAATAAATAAATCTGTGAACTTTACAACTTTGTATGAATAGGCAAATTATTCAATAAAAATAGTTTTGATAATTTAGACTTTTCAGAAAACTGAGCACTGTACATTTAGTCTCTCAGTTCACATGCTTTAAACATAAAAAGTATATTTGTTTTCCATACTGAATTGTAAAACAATAAACTTTAACTTTTATCTCTTTTAGCATTAATTTCATGGTCTCAAGGAAATGAGAAACTTAATTTATTATTATTCAAATTTTCTGAATAATTTCTAAGTTTCCAGGTTTCCCTTTTTTGCCTTAAAAAATGACATTTTTTTCATAGATAGATAGATAGAGAGAGAGAGAGAGAGAGAGAGAAACAAAAAACAAAAACAAAAACAAAAACAAGATGTCCATCCCTTGGCTCCCTTCCCTCACCCTTCCAGCTCTTCCTCAGTCCCCCCTCCCCCAGGACAGAACCCTGGCTAGGGCCAGGTAGCAGGACAGGCCCTCAAATGAGGTCAGCAACGTTGAGAGGCATCTCTTCAATGGAGGTGTTGTAGAATGTCTCCATGTCTTGAAGAGTCCTTTTGTCTTCTTCAGTCACCATGTTAATAGCCACACCTTTATGGCCAAAGCGACCACTGTAGCTGGAATCTTACAAGTTCTTAATAAAAACAAACCTGGACCAGGTATTGGGGTGAATGCTGGAAGGTCAGAGAAGCAGAACAAGCCACAGCTACCTCACCTCGACATCTAGTTCCTCAGCTGATCCTGTTTCCTCAGACTGGAAGCTTCTGTGTCCTCATCCAAATGGATCTCAGCTGAACTGTGCTGCTCAAAGCCTAAAAGTTTAACCAGCCAAATGTTTCTAGTTTCTGGTCTTCATGCCTTATATATCTTTCTGTTTTTGCCATCACTCCCTGGGAATAAGGCTCACTTCTTGGAATTAAAGGCATGTGTCACCATGCTTGGCTGTTTCCAATGTGGCCTTGAACTCACAGAGATCCAGAGGGATTTCTGCCTCTGGAATGCTAGGATTAAAGGCGTGTGCTACCACTTTGTAACCTCTATGTTTAATATTGTGGCTGTTCTGTCTCTGACCCCAAATAAGTTTATTAGGGTGCACAATATTTTGGGGAACACAATACCACTACAGACCACCATGACTAGTTATGTGGATGTAATTTTCCCTGTTGGTGGGAAGGTCGTAATTGAAGACTAAGGAGACCTGCCGTACATCAATGCCTCTGGCCAACAGGTCAGTGGTAATTAATACTCTGCTAGAACCAGACTGGAACTCCCTCATGATCACATCTCATTCCTTTTGGTCCATATCTTCAGGCATGGCAGAAACAGTGAAATCCTGGGCATGCATCTTCTCAGTGAGCCAATCCACCTTCCCTCTGGTATTGATATAGATTACTGCCCAGGTGATAGTCAGGGTTTCATCCAAGTTGCACAATGTGTCAGGCCCCACTCCTCTTGTTCCACATTGATGTAGAATTGACTGATACCCTCCAGGGCCAAGTCTGCCTTCTTGGTAAGGAGTTGAATGGGATCTCCCATGAACTTCTTGGTCACTTCAAGTATATCAGAGGGCATTGTAACAGACAACAAAACTACCTGTGTGTTCCTGTTGAGCTTTTGGAATATATCATAGATCTGGTCCTTGAACACACAGCTTAACATTTCATCTGCTTCATCCAGTACAAACATCTTGATGTATTTGGGGGGACAGGTATGGAGAGATGGCGTAGTGGGTTAAGAACACTGGCTACTCTTCCAAAGGACCCAGGTTCAATTCCCAGCACCCATATGGCAGTTCACAACTGTCTGTAACTCTAATTCAAGGGCATTCAATGCACATAAAAATTAAAATGAAAAAAAAAAACAACAAGAAAAAGGGTTGGGGATTTAGCTCAGTGGTAGACTGCTTGCCTAGCAAGCGCAAGGCCCTGGGTTCAATCCTCAGCTCCAAAAAAGAAAAAAGAAAAAAAAAGAAAATGAAAAAAAAAAACCCTATTTTAAAAAATCCAGGTTTCTCTTAACAAATGGTATTATAACAACATATTGGCAGGCAGAAAAAGATATGAACATGTGAAAAACAATTTTATGTAATTTTAGAGAAAAGAGTAACATGCATTTAGGTATGGAAGCAAATTGTTTAATCAGAGGAAAAATAATGATAAAAATCAGGAGCCCTAGTCTGATGCACAATTGCTCTTACAGGGATCTCTAGTTGCTCCATAAAAACTCCTTCGGGGACAATGTACATGCACAGTGGAAGGAGGGGTAATAGTTTTTTTTGTTGTTGTTGTTTTGGTTTTTTTTCTTTTTTTTTTTTTTTTTGTTAGCTCTGGACTGAACTTGAACAAAGCCAAGCAAGGATATTTTAATTTAAAAAGTCACATTTGACCAAAGATTCTTCCAGTGATAGTGAAACATTTTCTATGAATTGAAGATAGACAGGAAGAGTGTTATTCTGTCACAAAAGGCGGCATGTCAGAAGTTACCAAAGGGTTGGCTTTATAGGAAGAAGAAAAGAGACAACCCAGAAGGGAAAAAATAGTATGCAATTCTGTAATCAGAACTTCAGGATATGAGTGTTGATGGCTTACTCAGTACTGATGAATCGTTCTGACATCATGCTTGGGTAATCCTGCATCCATGGGTTCCAGTCCTTAGAGCTCAAATTTGTCAGTTCCCATGGGGCCCATGATCCTGTTATTATCCATTCAGAAACATTGTAGGTGAGTTCAAAGAATAAGTTAAAATACAACCAGAAAGGTAAAAGCACAAGTCTATAATGGGGCTGAAGGGGAAGACGAGACATATAAAGATAGCATTGAAGTAATGTTCTTCCCTCATTGTAAAGTGTTAATCCATATACTGGGTACTGTAGTTGAAATGACTCCCCGAGTCACATAATAGACAATAGTGTCCTGGGATGATAACTGTGTTAGTTAGTTTTCCTTTTCTAAAACAAAAGTACCTGAGATAATCATCTCATAAGAAAGAAAGATTTATTGCTCATTGTTTTAAGTAGTCATAGTCAGATGACTCCATTGCTGTGAGCCTGTGGAGAGTACAGCATGGTGTGTGCCTGTGGTGGAGCAAACTATAAAATTCAGGAAATAAAGAGTGAGAGAGAGCATGAGTAATTATCCCAATATATTTCAAGGATAGTCTTCAAATAAATTAACTTCCTTCCCTTAGATACTTTCTCCTAAATTTCCTGCCATGTCTTAATGTCATATGCTGGTAACTGAGCCATTTAGCACAGGGCCTTTGTGTTCCATCTAAGACCCAAACTGTAGTGTCCTGAGGTTATAAAAATGTGTGAAAACAAGACAACTTTTGATGAACAGACAAGATTAACAATAATGGGTCATATATACCCAAAACAAAGAAGAAGTCACAATTCCTCATAGAACCACTGGAGTATTTTATTCACACATAGAGTGAGCAATTAAAAGTTGTGTGGGACAGATATCATGATACCAGTATGGAGGGTGACCACTGTTTCTCACAGGAGGATGCAATTAGCTTATTTGAATACTGCTGCATGCTGGCAAGAAACTACATATTGCTGTTCATAGACCATGAGGCACACTGCCAAGTTCCCTCAGTAAGGGAGGCTGTCTAACAATTAGAGAAGGGACTTTCATTTAAGCCTTTGGATACTTTCTTTGTTTTACTAGATTCCAATTGAGTACTTAATCTTAAATCTTAACTTTAGGCCTTACACTGTAAGTGGTTGAATACATATTCTATAATTCAGGGTGCATTTATATTTCCCAATGAAATGGTGAAGTGAAGAGAAGAAGAATTACAGGATATGTGTTTTTGTTACTGCTCTATTGTTATCAAGATATACCATGACCAACTTTTAAAAGACAGCATTTAATTAGGGGCATGTTTATAATTTTAGAAGGTCAGTCCATGACCATCATGGCAGTGAACATTTTGGCAGCCAGGCAGGTATGGTGTTGAAGCAGTGGCTGAGAACTTACTTCCTGATCTGCAGGAAGTAAGCAATGAGAGGAGACTGTATGTCAAAGCCTACCCAAGTGACACACCTCCTTCAACAGCCCACAAGTCCAAATCTTTGCCAAATAGTTCCACTAGCTGGGAACCAATCATTCAAACACACAAACACATGAGCCCATGGGGTCCATTCTCATTCAAACCTCTACATATGTGTACAGAACTATATAGGGCTTTCCCCTCAATGTTGGCTTCATGGATAATAAGTGGAGATGTAAGTACCAGTTACTGATGACCACCTGTCAGAAATAGTGTAACATCTTAGACAGTAACAATAATGTTCAATTGATTTTTGACAAAAGAGACAAGACAACTCAATGGGGCAAAGAATAGTCATTGAAGTTATAATAATTTCCTATACAGAGTCATGTCCACAAGTAAAATAATGGAATTGGCTTTCACTTTTTTAAAGTTAGTCACTTCTCCCCATAATTTTTCTTCTGTATTTTCTGCCCACTCCTCCCTTTAATCCTTTCTATCCTACTTTTCACTTTCACTCTTTACATCACTGTATTCTATTTTCCCTATCTTTTTTTTTTAAAGGGTAAAGGAATTTATTAGGAAAGAAAACTCACTAAACAGGATAGGAGAATCATCACAGGGTCCTAGAAGGCTGAGGTACTGTCCTCCATTGCTCCAGCATCCTGAGTCAGTCTGCACCATCCAAGCCCATGAGGGAGAGCAGAGACTGGTGTATATGCATCTCAGGTCTTAATGGTAGCCCCCAAGCCATGCCCCAGGGGCACATACTTCAAGGTTATAGGTAGAACAGTTGTCCACTACATCTCCCCCTTTTGTGTAAATAAGAAAGTTCTAACCCAATCCAAAACTATATACAATAGGAACGATTATCAAGTATTGTGCAGGAGAGAGGAAAGGTAATAACATAAACAAAATACAAATACAACCAACAAGAACAACAAAAAAGCAAGAAACACACACTAAATGTTTGGAAATGTTCAGACCATAGGTATAGGACATATAGGATAGCTGTCCTATCCTGAAGATTCTAACCTTAGTATCTAAAATATTCTTAGTTAAGATATGAGAGAATAATAACTGTAACCATCTAGTCTTCAACCCCATCAAAGACCTGAGAAGGAAAACGATATTACCTAAGAAAACAGGAAGTGCAAGCAAGGAACATCCAAAACATTTTGAGAATTGACAGAGATAGCTGGCAGCCTGGACAGTCACCTAATGATTCTCAGCAGTGTTGGGGCATCCATTTTTGGCTACAGGCCTAGAATATCTGACAGATGATTTTCAGAAGTGAGAATTTTGAAAGACCATCTTACCCTGTCTTGGCAAGGTTTAGTAGTTGCTTTTCCCTTAGTCCTGCTCGGCCAGAAAGGACAGCATTCATATTCACTTTCTTGAAAGATCCCCTCATATCTATACTCCTTTATTTATTTTCTAACCTCTATGTATAATCCAAATGAAACACATATATTTAAGTTTAAAAGCTAAAACACACAAATGAGAAAAAAAAGTCATGTTTGAGTCTTGGTTACCTTACTCAAAATGTGTAGTTAGAGTTTTCCTGCCTGGTCCAGTCAGGACAAATCTCTCTTACCCGCCAGTCCCACGGTTGCTCAGACCCAACCAAGAAAGCACACAGAAACTTACATTGTTTACAAACTGTATGGCTGTGGCAGGCTTCTTGTTATCTGCTTCTTCTATCTTAAATTAACCCATTTCTGTTAGTCTATACTTTGCCACATGGCTTGTGGCTTACTAGTGTCTTTACACGTTGCTTTTCATGGCGGCGGCTGGCGGTGTCTCTCCAGCCTTCTACTTCCCAGGATTCTCTTCTCTCTTGTCCCGCGTATACTTCCTGCCTGGCCACTGGCCAATCAGAACTTTATTTACACAGAGCGAAGATATCCACAGCAAAAATGCCAGTTTCTAGCTCCATCCATGTATGGCAAATTTAATAATGATATTTGTCTTAAGAGCTGAACAATCATCCACTGTGTAAATATTTTCATTATCCATTTGTCAGTTCATGACATCTAGCCTGTTTTCATTCTCTTTTGTGAGTAGAACAGCAATGAACATGGAAGAGCAAGAAACAGAGACTTTGGGTACATGCCCAAGAGTAATGTAGTGGAATTGTGTGGTAGATATATTTCTAGCTCTTGTTGTAACCTCTACACTGATTTCCATAGTTGTTGCACCAGATTGCCCACCCACTAACAGTGAATAAGTGTTTTTCTTTCCCCACATTTTGTCAACATCTTCTGTCATGTGTTTTATTTCAAAGTAGTTGTAATTTGCATTTCCCCAGTGGCTAAGAATGCTGAACCTTTTACAAAGTGTTTCTTAGCTGCTTTTTTTTTTTCATTTTCTGAGAACTTTCTGTTTATATTCGGGCCCAATTTTTAATTTGGTAGTTTATTTTCTAGATGCTTAGCTTTTGGAGTTCTTTGTATATAGTGGATGTTAACATTCTGTCACATACATAGTTGGTAAAAGCTTTTCCCCATTCTGTAGGCTACTTCTTCACTCAAATGATGGTGTCCTTTATGTACAAAAGCCTTTTAGTTTCAGGAGATCCTATTAGTTAATTGCATTTAATGTCTGTCCCACTGAGTTCTTGTTCAGAAAGGCCTTTCCTGTGTCAAGGAGTTGAAATGTATTCCCTACGCTCTCCTCTATCAGATAAGGGTTTTAGGTCTTATGTTGAGGTCCTTGATTTATATGGAGTTGACTTTTGCGACAGATGGGAGATAAGGATCTAGTTTCATTCTTCTACATGTAGACATTGAGTTCATCCTTGTTGAAGATGCTATCTTTTCTTTGTGAATTGTTGGTCTCTTTGTAAAAAAATAATATTGCTATAGAAGTGTGGGCTTATATATGGGTTCTCATCTTTAGTCTACTGAGCAATGTGTCTTATTTTTTAGTAGTACCATGCTGTTTTTATTACTATAGCTTTACAGATGGAATGTTTTAATTCAAATGAAACAGCCTTAAGACAAAGATAAACATGCTGTACCTACATGTTAAAAATACTTTACCTAAGAGTACTTAAAAATATATATCTGGGTACTAGAGAGATAAATTTGGCTACCAGCATCTATGTCAGGCAGCTTACAATTGCCTCTAACTTCAATTTCAAGGCTTCTAATTCCTTTGGCCTCCTGGATCACATGTACATACTCACAGATAGACACAAGTAGACATAGATACATATCATCTATTTATCTATTTATCTAATCTATCTCAACACACACACACACACACACACACACACACACACACACACACACACGGACATGGAAGAGCAAGTATCTTTATAGTAAGATACTAAGAATTTGGGTATATGCTCAAGAGTAATGTAGTATTTTGTGGTAGATATATTTTGTGTGTGTGTGTGTTTTGTTTTTTTTCTATTCTCTGTTGTCCTCCATTATCTTCTTCCTGATAGCTGCCAAGATGTATATCTTGTCTGTGCCAGATGGTTCTCTCTCTCTCTCTCATTTATTTTATTGAAAATATTTCATTCTCCCTTCAATACATACAACCACAGTATTACCTCTCTTCACTCTTCTCTGCCTGTTTCTCTTCAAGTAAGAGTAGATAGGCACCCAACAGACAACAACCAAACAAGATACAATAAGACAAGGCAAAGCCCTTATATTGAGTCTGGACAAGGCAACCAAATAGGACGAAAAGAACCCAAGAGCAGGCAAGAGAGTCAGAGACACACCTACTCCCACTGTTATGAGTCCCATAAAAACACCAAGTTAAGAGCCATGACATAAATACAGAGGACCTGGTGCAGACCTTTGCAGGCCTCATGTTCGCTGCTTTGGTCTCTATGAGCCCATGTGAGACCTGCTAAGTTGATTTGTTGGGCCATGTTCTTTTTGTGTCCTTCATTCCCTCTGACACCTAAAACTTATAAAATTGTCATTGAGTTTTCTTTCTTAGTAGTTTTTTTTTTTACTACTTCCTGTTGAGGGGGGCGCTGTATCTTATGGGAAGACAAAGAAAACTTTAGGATGATGGAGTAGTCTATGAGGGTAAACCTCTGAGCCAGTTGCCTTGAAACCATTCTGGATGTCGGATCATCTGGGCCATGGTGTCATCAGAGACCTTTCAGGTGGTCTTGGCTGATCAAACCTGATGTATCTTAATCTGGAACAAATCCATAGCCTTTGACTTTCTGTGGAAACAAAAGCAGAGACTCTTTTTCAAAGCAACATATCCTTATATCCAAATTTTGAAGTCAAGGTACCTTTAAAATTTACATATTTGTTTAACTTAATAGCTTTTACGATCAAATCTTTTTCTGCAGTTAAAAATCCCAAAGACAAGACAAACCAGATTCTCTGTGTAATATCCATCTTTGTAAGACTGAAACACCACTGTGGCTGCTGGCTCCGCCCACCTCAGCTTCCCATCATGGCGGTGGTACAGTTTACAGCCAGCTCTGGGTCTGGAGCCATGTGTACCATCAACTATCAGAAGCAGTTCTATCACTCTGTATAAATAAAATGCTGATTGGCCAGTAGCCAGGCAGGAAGTATAAGCAGGACAAGCAGAAAGGAGAATTGTGGGAGGTAGAAGGCTGGGGAGGACAGACACCACCAGCCACCGCCATGGCAAGAAGGATGTAAGGTAATGGTAAGCCACGAGTCACATGGCAAAGTATAGATTTATAGAAATGGGTTAATTTAAGATAAAAGAAGTAGATAACACGAAGCCTGCCACGGCCATACAGTTTGTAAACAATATAAGTCTTTGTGTGCTTTCTTGGCTGGGTCTGAGTGACTGTGGGACTGGTGGGTGAGAGAGATTTGTCCTGACTGGGCCAGCAAGAAAACTCTAACTACAGACCCGGTGCAGAGCTTTGCAGGCCTCATGTTCGCTGCTTTGGTCTCTATGAGCCCATGTGAGACCTGCTAAGTTGATTTGGTGGGCCATGTTCTTTTTGTGTCCTTCATTCCCTCTGACACCTAAAACTTATAAAATTGCCATTGAGTATCTGAAAGGAAAAAAAAATAGTTATATTTTCAGTTTGACAGATTAAATCCATAGTCATGTCTGGAGCAATCTGAAATGATGCTGCCACATGGTCTAGTTAAATCATTAATGAAGATTTTTAAAAATGAAATATACAATTTATTTTTCACATTTATTCCAATATATTTCAGCTTCTTGGATTTGTAGCAGCCTACTTACCAATTTTGAATAGTTCTTGACTATCACTTTTAAAAATATTTATTCTGCCTTTTTTTTTCTTTTCTACTTGCAGATTTCAATTTTTAACATGTGAAATAATCAGTGTTTTCTTTCTTACTTGCCTTCCCAAAAGGTCTTAGATTTTCTGTTTTGCTGATTCTCTTTGTGTTTCAGTTTGGACAAAAATCTAGTGATCTACTTCAAGTTCATTCTAGCTGCATTTAATTGAGTGCTGAGCCTACCAAAAGCACAGAGTCCATTTTAGCACAGTTTTTTATCTAACATTTCTGTAAGATACTTTCTTATAATGTTTACCTTTTACACGCCATCTCTATTACTCTGTGTTGTCTATATTTTCACATGATCCTTTAATATACTACTCATAATTATGTGAAATTCTGCATATAAACCTTGTTATATTAGTCATGTCTTTTTTTTCTGTGGCAGTTGGGACTGAACCCAGATGAGGGCTTTATCACTGAGCTACATTCTTTGCCCCTCAGCGTCATGTCGTGATTGTGATTTTAGGCCCTTTCCTCTTGTGCCTTTGTAAAGTTTTCAATTGTTAGTTGAAAGACAGACATCCATTAAAGCACAAGAGATTGAGGTGAATAACGCATATTCTTAGAAATAAGGTTAGGCTTTTCTGTAGGTGAGTCAGCATACTCTGGAATGCGTTAGGTTTACATTTCCTGCAATGGACCACAGACTTCACACTCTTTTGGTATCACCTCTAGTTGAGTGCTTGCTTGGAGAAAGCTTCTGTTAGCATTTCTAATCCACTATCAGTTTTAGTCTTCCTTAGTGAGTCTGTGCTTCAAGGAGACTTTCTTTCTACATATTCTATGACAGAATAAGAGGCCCTTGCTATGACTTGGCATTCTCTGGTCTGCTGTTGGTGCTGGTGGTCTATATCACTTATTACCCTGGATCATTTTCAATCTAAGATAGGTAATTTGTCTTGAAATCTACGTGTTGGGTGCCTTTGCAATGAATTTGCCCCTCCCCAGTGATAGGCAGGGGTTATTTAAAAATACATAGCTGTGAATGTCTCCTTCCTCTTTCCAGGATCAGAACATTATGATTATAGTGATGGCCTTTTCCTCCCCTATGGAGCTAACGAGTCTTCTCCTGTTCCCTGAGGGCAGTGGGCTTTTGTGCCCTTGCCATGGTGTTTTTGCTCCACAGGAAAGTAAGTGAATAGAATTGGGTTAGGGATTACAGCTTTTATAACAGTGACTGGTCAGTTTTCTGGCATGCACCAGCATCTATGCTTTTTCTGGGATCTTGCCCTGTCCTAACCTTTCAGAACCACAGTCAAGCACACAGCAGCCACCTTGAGTGATTAACGATTTCCTTTGTCACTTTCACTCTGAGTCATTCTGTATTTTCATGCTGGACAGCACTTGGCTTTTAATAACTTGTTAACAACACAGTAGCATTTTTCTTACTTGTCTGTTACTTAAGTAAGTGATAAATTACATCTCTGCCTGTCCTTGGAAATATCTGTCTACCTAAATTTAAGTTAGTTGACTGCCCTACAACTTCATTTCTTTTATCAGTTCAAAAATGATAAATTATTCCAATAGCTGAAATTGTGTGTGTTAAGTTTGGAAATATTTGTTTTATCCTTATGTCTTCTTTTTCCATTAATAATGTGTTCTGTGATAATTTCACACATGTATACAGTGCCTTTTGATTACTCTCTCTGCCCACCCCATGACTTTTCTTATATCCATGTTCCCCATACCAGTGGCCTTTGGGGACAAATCTCTTTATCCTATTCATGACTTTATTTTTTTAATGGCATAGAGTTTAATAATACCATCTGTGTGACCATCAACTTGGAATTATGTATTAAAGACTGGTGGACTTACTGACAGTTATACAACTTGATTCTATGTCTCCTTGCCTCCATTAGTGGCCAATAGTTCAGCAGTAAGTGGTAGTACTGGTAAGTCCAATCTCTCTTCATGACTCACATGTTGGGTAGACTCTACTCAAATAAGCCTAGTGCCAGTCAATGCAACTTTGATGAATTCTTATTTCCGTGACCATGCATAGAAGATACTATTTCTCAACCCTTTTTCCTATCTCCTGGCTAATATATTTTTTCAACCCTCTTCCTCATGTCTTCTTAGTCTCAATGGGATGGTGTAAATGTGTTCTTTAGAGCTGAGACCCAAATGTGTTCTTTCTTCTTGACATAGTGTGCCATTCTGGCCTCTTCATTCACTTCCACTTACTACACACAAAGGTTTCTCTGAGGAAGGCCGGGAATGGCCCCTTTCTGCAGATATAAGCATAGGTATTTAGAAGGCAGCCTAATGCTCTATCAATTTAGTTGAATATCAGTAGTTTGTTCCCCTCCAGAGCATTAAACATCATAATCAAAGGTATTTGACTATATTTATAGATGTAGTTGTGGATTCCTTCCTTGTAAAATGGACCTCTAGTCCAATCAAGGAGCAATTGGTCACTTCCTTAACAATTGTACCATTATCACACTAGTGGGGATATCTTGTGTGGCGGACTCATTTTGAGGGGGCAAAGTACATTAAAATAAAAATGAAAATGTGATTAAGGAGGCCAAATATTCCATGCTGTTTTTCAGTATGGTAGTGACTTAAGATTTAATGTCTAAAACTTGATTTACAGAGTTCTTTCTTTATGATGGCATGCTCTGAATATCTTAATTCTAAAGTTACTATTTATTACTTTTGTAGAGAAAGAAAATATCTATCAGGACCATATCTCAATACTTTCAAAAAAAATTTCAACATGTAACATAAAATGTGCTGTATCTGTCTTGTGTTAAATTTCACTGCTATCTTTATAATCTGTTCTCATCACATTTTATGTAACTAATATCTAAGGTATACATATATTAAATATATCTCTTCTATTTTGAATTTTTCATGTATGTACAATTAACACATTACTCTGCCTTAATGATAGTCAAAAGAATATCATAATATTTTGATATCATATATAAATGAAAGCTTTACCTAATCTCTTACATTTTGCATATACATTGGTACCACATATTCATATACTATTTATAACTCAAAACATTTTCATTCTTAGGTTATTTAAATATTATGTATGTATATGACTGATCATTACATCCAAATTGGTAAGAAACATTATCATTTTCATTTTATAGCTATATTATCACAACACTAGAAAATTATTTATCTAATCTAGGTCCAAAAATTATATATGATCCTAAATAAAATAATTTGGTTCAACAATAAAGAGATGTTGGTAACTGAGGTTAAGAAGTAAAGTGGTATACGTTTTTCCCCCTAGATTCAGAGTATCAGGGTATGAGATTTGATCTAACATTTTAGTGATGGTAGGTTGGATAACAGAAAGAAAACCATACTATTGAGTCCAATAAACATAACTTTAAATTCTGCTTGACTAGGAGATAATTGTGGCTTTAGATAGTTATAGTAATACTTTAAGCTTTCATATCATTTTCTGAGAAACATACATTAATCAAAACTAACTTCTAGGATTGTCATGGTAATTAAATAAAAACATATACAAAACCAGGTGGTGGTGGTACATACCTTTGATCCCAGCACTTGGGAGGCAGAGGCAGGCGGAACTCTGTGAGTTCAGGTCAAGCCTGGTCTACAGAGTGAGTTCCAGGACAGGCTCCAAAGCTACACAGAGAAAAACCATGTCTCAAAAAACCAAAAAAACAAAAGAAAGAAAGAAAGAAAGAAAGAAAGAAAGAAAGAAAAATAAACAAACCGAATCAAACTAACACACATATGTGTATATATATCTTAGCTAGACACTAGACACTACATACACTAATGTAGTCAGAAGATTTTCTGTGTCCTGCAGGCCTGGCCGTATCCCCCGAGTAAACACACAGAAGCTGATATTAATTACAAACTTTATGGCCATGTCTCCGCCTCATTACTGACTAGCTCTTACACTTAAATTAACCCATAATTCTTATTTATGTTTAGCCATGTGGCTTGGTGCCTTTTCTCAGTTCTGCCTTCACATCTTGCTTCCTCTGTGTCTGGCTGGCAACTTCTGACTCAGTCTTCCTCTTCCCAGCATTCTCCTTGACTGCTTGCCCTTCCCATACTTCCTGTCTGGCTACTGGCCAAACAGCATTTTATTTATCAACCAATCAGAGCAACACATATTCACAGCATACAGAACATTTCACAGCACACTAAGACTAACTGATTTGAAGTTTAGATATGAATTATATTATGGAAGATCATGGTGAGAAGTACAGCCTCATTTATGGCCAACAATGAGGCAGGCACAATGATGAGAACTACGTGTGCACAATATTTTCCTATCCTTACAGTAATCCTCGAAAGGAAGCATCACAATTCTTACTCCGTAATTTCCTGAATAAAGAAGCAGGTGAATTAATGGGAAACTGAACCTACATTTTAAAGTCTCTTTCCTAAATTTGAATAGTTCAAGAGAGCAGAACTGATATTAAAACTAATACCTTAGAATAACACAGTGTTATTTCTACATCTATATTGTGCCAGCCTGTACCTGCCAAGAAGAGGGAGACATCTTTAAAACAGATGGTATCAGTTATTCTATGATACGTACAGTACATGAAGTATGAAAAGTGGACCTGATAAAATATTATCAAGTATATCATCCCTTACTTTCTCTGTATACCTTGCTGGAGTGTCCACTTTCTTCTGTCTGTTTCATTGTAAATGTCTTGTGTAGATTTCTGTAACTGTAAAAACTAAGCCTTAAAATGGGAAAGGTGTGATTTGGCCTATAGATTTCAAGGTTTCAGTCTATAGTTGCTTAGTTCTGTCACTTTACACCTGTGCTAATCATAAATACTCATGGCAGGAGGACATAGCAAACAATACCTTTCTCCTCATTACAAAGTGAGGAGGAGGAGGATGAGGATGAGGAGGAGGATGAGGAGGAGGAGGAGGAAAAGGAGGAGAGCTCTCTGGGATCCCAGTATCCTCTTCAGTCACCTGACTTCCTTCCAATAAGCTGTATATCTAGAAAAATCCATTACCCTCTAGTCACCACACAGGTTGGTGATTGAACTTTCACATAGCAATCTTTGGGGAATTGAAAATCCAAGTCATGGTAGGGCCTGAATCAAAGAACCTCTCTACTTCTTATTCACCTGGTTAATTTTCTATAGTATATTTTATGTCACTATAAATTTTCTGTACTTTGCACTTTGTTTACTTGTCTCCCTTGGGGACTGTGATCCTACCATCATTTGAAAGAAAGATAATTTGTCCTAATATTGAGAATGAAGCCAGTTAGACACCAAATAATAATAAAGGTATGATTTCCTTCATGGTGAACGGATGTGCCTTTCACATGTTCTCTGCTTACTCAAGTAAATTTTAGACATATAGTTTGCTTTGGCCTCATGATTAATTGCCATAGAATTATTAGATATAAATACATGTTTGTTTCTACAATTCCTAGGACAGATCTATCTTCTTTACTATAAAAACACGTATTCTATATTGGATTTATGAATGCTTACATTTATTTATCTTGGAAGTTGCTTATTTATATTTGTTTAATTTATTTTGTTTGACTAGGCCTCCTGACTATAAAGTACACTGCAGATAGACAAACGTTTTACATATATCTCAAGGTAACCTGTCACAGAGAAATTGCTTGGTTAATATTTTGATTTAATTCAAAGCTTGTAACCAATAAATCCTCTGTTACTGTATGTTTATGTTTCTAAGCTGTTATCTTTGGTTTATTGAAATGTTTCCCTATATCTTGACAGTAAATTTCATTGTCATTGTCATTTGTGTGTGTGTGGCAGTCTCTTTGTTACTATAGCAACTGATTGCCCCACTGTAATTGTGTAGATTACAGAAGATACTTGGATGCAATATAGTTCTGTTTGCATTTCTTCTAATATTTATTCTTTCTGTTTAAGGAGAATTGAAGTTTTCTAAAGGTTTACATAGTATGGTATTCACAAAATTTATGAGTTACTTTTCTACCTCAGAAAAATGAGTCATTATCTAATGATTTAAAGCATCTCTTAGTTTTCAAGGTTCTGATTATTTTACACAGTCTAAAACTGAGTATGAATTCTGGAGTAAGTTCATCTTTTTATTGCCCTAGTGTTAACCAAAATGAAAATTAGCCCAAAGTCTAAAAGAAGTGCTAAAGGCTTTCAGGACGCTCCCATGTTCAATTGTAAGAGTGGAGAGTGAGGCAATTCACTGGGAACATTAAATGACATGGTTGTAGGCAGCCTGGTTCCTTATGTCAAATACAAGTTCCATTTAACATGGAGGGTTATCTTGGTAGCCTTTTAAGATTTCCTGCGTCTTGATTTTGCTTTCTGCATCTATTTTCTTTTCCCTTTTTACCATCTCATTCCTCTTGTCTTTAAATCAAAAGGAGTATAAAAGAAAAGATTTGAAAATTAACCTTCCACAACTGATTATCAAGTTCCTTAACTGGTAGGCATAATTAATACAGTTGCATTATGCTGGATTATTCTGCCTATAAGAGCTATAGAGGTACTCTGTTTCAAAGATCTGGGCTCTCCTATTAAGGCTCTCTAATACATTTTTCTTGGTCTGTAGCTCCTACTGCGTACCAGTCATAGTTTGGGTGATCAAGTTTGTGGGCAGAGATGAAAGCTATGGCTCTAGAAATATTTACGAAAGAATAATTTAGGAAAAACTTCAATTAAATTTTAAAATTTGATTGCAACTCCTAAAATGTTCCTTTCAGACACACAGTGAACTAATGAGTGCTTGCTCTGTAAAAAAAAAAAAAAAAAAAAAAAAAAAAAGGAAGGTACTTATCTGTAAATTGTAGATAAATTAAATGACTATTCACATAGGTGAGATACATACTCTCTGAATCTCTGTATTTGATTCTTTATTTCTGGTTGAATGAAGGAACTTTCTGTTTAAGGCATGAACTATGAAGTAACTGACACTGTAAAGAAAAATGAGTAATTTGCAGACTCTTTGTAGCTATTGTGATTGAAACAGCAATTGGGAAATTTATGGAGAATCTTCACCCTGATACCACAGATACAGAGAATGTATTGGCATAGTCACAATAAATATAATACACTGTTCCACTTTCCCTCCTGGTATAAACATCTCTTGTTTGAATAATTGCATTACTCTGGTCCCATTGCCTAGGTTAAAATCCTCAGGAGGGTCATTGCTTTTGCCTCGTGTCTATTTTTTGACAGAGCTCATTCATCGCTTCCTCTTATTATTTCAGTTCCCACAAGACATCCATAATGAACTTCTGTTCTCTATACCAAATCAAGCTATTGTAGCTTAGATTCTGTATCAGGCTGCTAGAGAACCTGAGTCCCCTCCTCTGTTGCTACGTGCTCATCATATGTCTTTTCAGAGCTGGCTCTTCCATATGTCCAAGTTCCAGGCTGCAATGGGAAAAAAAAGGCCATATAGAATATTGCATCTGTTGACATATTTCAGGTAATTGGCCCTGAACCTGACTGAATACAGGAACTGACCTGTAGAAGATACATATGTGCTGCCATCTTTATTCTTTCTGTAGCGTTGTATTAAGCCCTACCCAGTGTCAAGGGTATACAAGATATTAGCGTTCTAACAATCAACAAAATAGACATGTTTTTTTTCTCTCATGACATTGACGTTCCAGTGTCAGAAAAACTGACAATATACAAATATAGCAAGTAAAGTTGGAAGCAATAGTTGGGAGCAGGATTTTTTTTTTTTATAGAAGTAAGCCATGACATCCTGTTATTCAAGTGTGTAAAGCTGTCATAAACAGCGGAATCAGAACGAGAATAAACAACAGAACCAAAAGTGGAATCAAAAGCGCGTTGACATTTACCATGAAAAATAAAGTTGTTTTGAATACATACATTTTGGCTTTTGACGTGAGATTTTCATAATTCTTTGAAAATATGAATTCATGTCATGCTACTATTGGGTGCGAAGAAGGAAGAGTCCTTTCAACTTGATGAGGTATAGGTAAGAGTTCACAGATCCAGAAAATACTCCACATGTTGCTAAAGCCATGAATACCATAATGGAAGGCTGGTTGATAAAATGGCATGTTTATTAATTTGGTGTTTATAGATGTTGCTTTAGATGTTTAAATCCATAAAAAGTGAAACAGATTTCTATATAAACTGTTTTGTTGGCTATATCCACCTTCCTGAACTGCCTAATTTTTCTCAACTTGACACAAATAAGAGCCACCTGGGGAGAGGGAAACTGAATGAGGCATTGCCGCCACCAAATTTGCCTGTGGCTATAACTATGTGGCATTTTTTGATTGATAGTAGGTATGGGAGGTAGAAGCACACTGTGCATGGTGCGACCCCTGGGTAGATCAACCTGGGTTGTATAAGAAAGCAAGTGAGCAGGCTATGGAGAGTGAACCCATAGCAGTATTCCCTGTGGGCTCTGCTTCAGTTCCTCCATCTAGGCTCCTGCTTACTGTGACCTTGGATGACATAATTCCTTTCTTTGCCAAATTGATTTTGGTCAGTGTTTTTATCACAGCAACAGAAAGCAAACTAGAACCCTGCCTCACTGAATGAGAAGTATTTTCCAAGAGCAGGGAACTTCAGTGTGGAAGCTTTAGGTCTGAACTTCACATTGGTTTCTTACATATAAATAAACAGATTCAGTAGAAGGAGCTACACAAAGCAAATGCACCAAAACGTAGTTTTTTCATCAGTAAATTGTACCCTTCTCTCTTTATTTGAAAATTAAATGAGCTCTGGTTTTGTGTCAAAGTCATATTTCATAGGATAACACACTAGTGTAATGTGTCTTTCAGCTTCAGCCTAAACCATTATTCTAACTAGTGTTCTTTAAGAGTTAGAATTCTTCAAGGCCTAGAATCCCAATGAAACTTTGCCAAAACAAAAAAGAAAACTAAATTCTAAAGTGTGCTACTTTCCAACAACTAGACCCATCAATAGACATCAAAATCAGAATCCTATTTTATTAATCATATTTCATTTTGTTTGTTTCATTTCCCAAATGGAGTATTTTTATCTATTATTTTTCAGAAGAGTACCTATCATTACAGTCATTTTTCTCAGAAGCATCTCTCCTTTACATAGAAACTTAGAGACTAAAGGTCATATGCAGAAAAGCTCTTCAAATGCATACATAATGTCTTAAATATCATTGAAAACAAAATAAAATGACTATTGAGTGCAACTTTTTCAAAGACTATCTTACAATCCATTTAAAAATGGTTCTCATTTCTGACTTATTCTCTTAAAATTCAATTAAAGATTTGGCCTTAGCAGACTGGGTAGAATATCCTAACTCCATTTACTCTTTCTTCTCAAAACAGATGAATCCAATGCTATTTGTTCTAACCACATTGAAAATGTACCTTGCCATATCTCTGTCCCTACTCCACATTGAGGAAAATGGCTGTACTTTTTTAAGTACTGACGATCCTTAACTCTTAAACTGAGAAGCATACTTTGCTTTTATCATTTAGGCTTTGGAACAGTCTTGGGAATCTGTGTTCACCAAGAAAATATGTAAATAATTCATAGTTTGTAAAGGTCCCCAAGAATTCATAAATTCAACATTTTTGAAATCTGTGAGGAAATCAGCTTTTCTGGCCTGATCCACCATCACCATTTTCAATTTCTCGGACAGTGTTTTCCCATGAGCCAGATACTTTCTCTAGACTCAGTGTCCTGGAATCTTTCCTCTCATTCTTATCTTTATCTGAAAGATTTTTAGAGATACTCAAAAAATATATGATGCTCAAAGGATAAAGCCTGTATTTTGCTGTGGGATCTTGTTCTGTATGCTGTGAATATGTGTTACTCTGATTGGTTGCTTGGCAGGACCACAGAAAAACTTCCATCTACATTTGGTGCCCAATGTGGGGCTCTTGAATTTCCATAAGGCCCCAAAGAGTTTAAAAAGGCCTTCTAAACATAGAATAATAGAGCCAAAAACAGCTGTCTACTTAATGTCTCATGTGGGTCGAGATATAGAGATGCCAAGGTACTGGTCCTAGCCAAACAGTTCAGCAGTTTAAAATATCTCCTGGTCAGAGAAGAATTATAGATTAACAATAAAACAGATTCAGATGAAATAAAACCCTAAACAGTTTACAATGTGTGTAAAAATGTACTTAGGCTTGTAAGAAAAAGAAAAAGGAGGATAGACAGTTATATAGAGAAATAGATAGCTTTAAAAATAAAGTCTCTAAAGAGACAGTAATAGTAATATAAAAAATAAGCCACATAAAGAAGGAAATCACACAGAGAGTCTCAATTATACTGTCTTTGGGATTTTTAACTGCAGAAAGACATTTGATTGCAAAAGCTGTTGAGTGAATCCAACATATATATGTTAAAGGTATCTGGACTTTAAATTTTATGTCTAAGGATATGTTACTTTGGAAAAGAAGTTCTGCTTTTGTTTCCACAGAAGATGAGAACCTATGGTTTGCTTCCAGGCTAATATGGTTTTATCAAGTAAGACACCCCTGAGAGGCACAGATAATCCAACATCTAAAAACAGCTTCAAGCCAACTGGCTCAGAGAATACAGTGTCATAGACTTCTCCAGTCAGGACTTGACCATAATTGTTAATTTTCTCAGGGTCCCCATTAGATTGCCAGCACCCTCATGCAGCAGGAAACAGTATGAGAAGCTATGGGCAAATTCCCAAAATATTGTTTATAAGTGTATATTTTTATTTAAAGAAGCTGTTTATAAATGCAATCTCTTTCTAAAGAAGAAAAAGGGATAGTATAGATATGACAGGATGAAAGGATAGATAGAGTTATGAACCTACTTTTAAAGAGCAACAACTTGTTACAAAGGAACTTTGGATAACTGTCCAGGCAGGCAGCTGTTTCTGTATTTATAGATTTTTGGAAGTTGCTTACAATGTTTTCCTGTTTACTTAGGTAATATTATATCCTTCTAAAGTCTTTGATGTAGTTGAATACTAGATAGTTATAATTTTCCTTGGTTATGATAAAAGATAAATTGGATATAAAACTTTAGACTCACAAATATTGAATAGATAGAATATTTTCTTTAATTTTGCCAAATACAAATAGACTAGATATTGTAACTGTAATTCTTGCTTGATAACTGTTCTATTATATGTAATTTTACTATGTTAAAGTTAAAACCTTCCTTTTTAATTAGACAGAAAAGGGGAGGTACTGTGGAATGTTGTTCTGTAAGCTGTGAATATGTGTTGCTCTGATTGGTTGATAAATAAAATGCTGATTGGCCAGTAGCCAGGCAGGAAGTATAGGCAGGGTAAACAGACAAGGAGAATTCTGGAAAGAGGAAGACTGAGTTAGGAGTTGCCAGCCACATGCAGTGGAAGCAAGATGTGAATGTTTAACTGAGAAAAGGTACCAAGCCACGTGGCTAAACACAGATAAGAATTATGGGTTAATTTAAGTGTAAGAGCTAGTCAGTAATAAGCCTGAGATAATGGCCAAGCAGTTATAATTAATGTAAGCTTCTGAGTGACCATTTTATAAGCAGGCTGTGGGACTACGGGGGGCTTGGTGGCACCACAGGAAAACTTCTAGCTACAATATATGTCTAAATATGTATTTTAAAAATTCAGTCATATATACATATTAACTTTGCCTATAAACATATAATTTATTTTCCAGGAATATTAAAAACTATGGCATGAAAATATTACCAAGAACCTGGGCTTGTGCAATGGGTTAGCACATTAAGGCACTTGCTGACAACCTGATAACTGAATTCTACCACTGGATCCCATGTGTGGACAGACAGGACAGTCTCCCTCCAATTGTCATCTGTCCCCCATCTGTGCATAGTGATGTGTACAGAAATAAATAAATGTAATTAAAGATTTGTTAAAACAAAAGCCAAAAGAAAATTTATAAAAGAATCACTACCAAGTTACACTAATCAGCATCAAAATTTTTATGAGACTACATTCAAGGAAAATTGGGTCACATTTGGATTACTTAAGGGTCATTAAAATCTACATATGTTAAGTTGTGTGAACCACTTCATTTACAAGATTTGGTTACAGAATAGTTTTTATATATAGGATTAGTACAAAGTTGGATAAGCTAGTGAACAAATATACCACTTATGCAAATCACTAAATATAATTTACTAGTAACAGAATTTAAGAAGAGAAAAGTTGAACAATATCTACAGAACACAATTAGTGAACATAATATATAAAACTAAACTTATATATAATTATCAAGCAGAAGAACACCCCCAAAAAAATCACATCAAAACTGAACAATAGTATAAATTGATACTTATTAATGCAAACATTAGACTGGCCAATGAGTACATGAAAAAAATGCTCAATGTCATTAATTCTCAGGAAAATGTAAATTAAAAACCACAATGATCTATCCCTTTCAGACATTACAATAATTATTATCCAAAAGACAAAAGAGAGAAAATTCTGTACAGTATGTAAAGAAAAAGTACCTTTGTATATGGTTGGTGAATATATAAATCAGAATAACAAATATGGAAAATTGTATTAAGGAATAGAAATAAAAATACCAAATGATCTAGCAATCCTACTGTTAGCTTTTTATCCAAAGAAAATGAAGTAGTATGTCAAAGACACACATTCTTGTGCTTATTGCAACATTACTCTTAATGACTAAGAAGTGGAAATAATCTAAAATACACCAAATAGTGTAATACTAAAAGAAATAATAAATACTAAAGAAAATACTAAAGGAAAATGTTTAAGTATGTAATGTAATACTATTTATCAAGAACATGAAATCTTATCATTAACAACCTGAATGGAACTATCTCTCACTAGATTAAATGAAAAGACTAGTACTTATTGATCTGATTCATACTTGGGAATCTGAAGAAGTTCAAAGTAGATTAGTGGTCAGCAGTAAAAGGGATGGTGAAAGGTTTGTCAGTTGCTACTCAACTATAGTTAGATAGTTGGTGCTCTACTTTAAGACAGGGTTATTTTGCCCTGATTATGTAATTTATGTTTTTAAAAAGTAGATAAAATGATTTCAAATATTTTACCACAAATATGAGTATTTAAAGTGATCAATATGCTTATACTGATTTGAGCATTAAGCAATGTAAATCTGTCAAGACATCACATATTGCCATTTATACATATTAGCATTTGCACATAGGTGTGAGATTCTGAGTTTACAAGGTGATTCACAGGCAAGGCATGAGATATTATACAAAAGTTCTTTTTATATGAAAATAAAGAACTTGAATATATTTCTAATATTTATAACCTACTGATAGAATAAATAAATAAATAAAATATAAATTAATTTTGAGTGAATGCATTAATGAATAGATCCTACAAAAATGAAACTACTGTCTCAGTTCATACAGAGGTATATAGGAACAAAGAAAAATCTCCTCTTTGCTCCCTGAAGAGTCCATGCAATGGATTGATATAGACAAATAAACAGGGAAACAGGCACAGAAATGTATTAATATCCAAAAGGAGGAAAAATCAGTCCATGGGAGAACACAACAACAGTGTGAACCCCAAATTATTCAGGAACTTATATATCTATTTTCCATAGGAGGGAGGAAAAATGGACAATGCAGGGTACAGCAAATGACTCCTGGAGTAATGCACTTGAGTAGGAGAGCAAGCAATGGCCTGTTCTAAGCTCTGACCTGCAGAACAATGATTTGAGAATTGTAATTTGAGGACCACAAAAGAGAATAATGGTGGTGACAAAAGTCTAAGACTGTTGATAGACTTCAGTCTCTTCCTTCATGTGAGTTTTATTTATGAAAGCTCTTAGAAGGTATCAGAAGCAACTGCTACTGCCGTAGCCACTTCAGTGGGATGCCAGGCATATAAGAGAACTTGAGAATGCCCCCCACCTGCACTGGAGGTAGAGCAGGGAAGCCAGGCAATACAGAGACTTTGAGGGTCTGGCATGTTCCTGAGCATATCTGCACGAATAGCAAAAAATCTATCTTGAGTATTCTCTCTGAACCTTAGTGTGTAGCAATATCCTCAGAATTGAAATAGTCCTAGGAGAGAGAAGAGAAGATTGTGAGACTGTGGAAGTGAACTAGCTTATCTGTAGGTCAGGGAGAGCTGTAGCTTAACCTATGCACAAGGCACTTCCCCAAGGTTATAGAAGTAGTAAGCACCCACTGGGTGCCTGCAAGTTTGTGCAGAGAGTTTCAGAATTGAGCTTTCATGAATCCACACCTAGGACTAACTCCTCTCCTGTGTATTGTACATAATGAATTCACTGGGTTTCTGGGTTATAGCACAGTCTTGGTTCCACTTAATCAGAGTTAACAAGACCCACATGATCACAGCTTTTCTGTACCTTTGTGTTTGTCTGCCCTCATTCCCTCATGTTCTCCAGAAAGGTCAAGGTGAAAAACCAGGAAGATCTCTACTTTGAGTTATTCATGTTCCTGTGACCTCTTGACCATAGTTCCTCTGAGTAACACCAGTAAACTCATTGTTTTGTTGAGTCAGAATTTGGTAGAATCATCGCTTTGGTCTGTTTTATAATGGGGGTGAGTAGATTTTTGCTCACATATTCTCATGAAAAATATCAAACCACAAACTACTACTGGAGAATGGGGACCTGAGTAAAATCCCACTGTATAATTCCATAAATGAATCTAGGCAGTGATTCTGAGAAAATACTGTTTACTTCATCAAGTTTCATACTTACTAACTAAATTCTATATAGGGCTGGACACAATTTTACCCATTATATTATGATTAAGTGCTCTTGTATTCTGATATTAATGTTCATATTTTTAGTAATTCAGATTTTCTAGCTTATAACATGCCTGATAACTTGCAAGGAAATGAGAATTATCCATTTCATTAATGTAACAAATTCATTATTTCTTTTTGAGATACTTTCCCAAGAATTGAAGTAGTATAAAGAACACAGATCAAGCCATATATATATATATATATATATAAAACAAAACAAAAATCTAACATAATTGGTACTTGTAATTTTCCAAAAGATGATATATTCTGTTTTCTTAAATTTACAATGTATGTAAAACAATCAAAGTCAAAGAGATTGATGACCTCCAGCAATAACTTAATATTCTGCTTATAAATTAAAATATTTCCATTTTCTCATTCATTAGCATCCTTAATACCTTTCTCCATCTACCTAGCCATTCACTGATAGGAAATTTATCTCTCTTGTATACAAAAATCTATAATTGTGAGACATTGTTTTTACACATTTAAAACATACACATTCTGTAACTACTCTGTTTACTTGAAGTTCACTTTAGTCATCAGCAAACATGTTTAAATAGATATGGATCAGAAGTCTAATAGATGAAAAGCTTTACATTTTGTATGTTACCCTCTCATGTAGATTATTTACATTTAGGTTATTTATATGAATATTTGTTATTTGAAACAATTCTGCAGTAAACCAGCTACATGATTCATTTTAATATACTTTCCTGGTAGTTAATAAATGTACTTCCTAGGCAAACAGTATAGAAGTTTAAATTTTGCTAATTCTTCAAACTGATTTTCAGTGGTAAAGTGAATTTATGCTCTCTGAAAGATTTATGAATTTCCATTACCCTGCTATTTCACAATTTCTAGGCATTATATTTATCCTACCAATATTATTAGTTGTAAAATATTTTCAGTTTCATTAGAAATACAGTTAAACATCTCTGGGCCTTATCATCAAATATGTGCAATATAAGACTATGCATGCATTTATATGTGTATCTTGAATATATGATATATAAGATAAAGGCCAAGTAATGTAAGTAGCATGTATAAACTCATATGTGTGTATATATGCACATGTATATATGTATGTGTGTTGACTCACAAACTATTGCAGCATGGTTCTTTTAACTTTGTCCTTGGTTAAACTTACACTGAGCACTATTCTCACTTTTTTTTTCTTTTCTGGGGTGTAGTTAAGAAACCTTGCTTATTTTTTGTATATCATTCACTGTATGTCTTGGAAATTACTCTCAGGGGCTGAGTTGTCAAAGGAATACTCCTCATGGTTGATTTTATGTTAGAACAAGTGTCCTGAGCCATCTTTCTGACATATGCACCTTGAAACTGTATCTCTTTTGTGTGAACATTCCTTTAGGCATGGCAGATGAGCTCAGGAGAGCCCTAAAGATAGCTTGCTTTAATGGCACACTTCATTGCCATAGTCCATTTCTGGTCTTGCATTGGTCAGGAGTATATTCCCGCTAGGTGCTTCTAGGCTAGTCATAACTTGTTAAATTAAAATTATTATTCTTAAATACATGCATGATATGTAAATGTATTATATATCCCAATACATGTTACTTCGCAGTGAAGCCCTTGTTACACAGTAGACTGAATTTTTCCCTCAGTACTATGTGATAGTAACAAATACTTTGGAGATAACAAATTCAAATATGAATTAAAAATTTATGTATGTGTAGTTAAAAACATCTATTTCCTAAGTACATGTGAGAACATACAGCAAATTCTAAACTAAAATAATTTAAAAATGATGGATTTCTGAAAGATTGTTAGCAATTCATGAAGTACTATTCTACAAGGAAACCAGTGCCTCTGGAATGATGAGAATAAACTGTCCAACTGAGATCTGAAATCTAACACACAGAGAAACATCTGCTCTTGCAGGCATATGTTGTTTCCTATGAAGAGCTCATCTAAAAGTTTAGACATGATCTCCAAATTGTTTGCAGTTAAAGTTAACTCACCCAAATATTTCTGCATACACTTGAATATCAGACTGAAGAGACATTTACATTGTTAGTGTATCTTTTAGGGGTAGGCACAGAAGTCAGAAATAACATATAGACATATTGTGAATAATATTCTCTTTTCTCCTTAAGAAGAAAGAATTTAGTGATTGCATGGCCCAGTTTTTCTGTAAATGTACTGAAACATCTGAGTAAAACAACATAAAGGGCAGAGACTTATTTGGGTTCAGTGGTCTCTGTCTGCACTCACTCAGCCCGATTGCTGTGGGCTTATGCCAAGACTGGTCATGTTGTGGGAAAACGCGTGGTAGAACAAAACCGCTCACCTTATGGTGACCAGAATACAAACAGAAGACGGCTAAAAGGGCAAAATATACCTTTCAAAAACATGTCCCAGTGACCTACCTCTCAGCAAACTCCTGATCCAGCCATGAATTTGTCACTGGGTTAATCCACTGAGATCAGAGGAGATTGGGCATATTCAGGGTGGTATGGCGTTAGACTGGGTTTCCACTAAAGAGTTCTATCACAATGAAGTCCCATCTCAGTAGCACCAGCAGCTGATGACAAAACCTTAACTTGTGAACACTTTGTGGGGACACTGCATACGCACACCAAAACAGTGGTTTGCATCCTATACTGTGAAAATATATATGTAAAAAATTTCTTTAATGATTTCCTTTGAAAACTATCTCAGTGATTAACATTTAATGTTCCTGAGAATCATTTCAATAATTTTAAACAATGAGAATCTCTATCTATCTATCTATCTATCTATGTATCTATATATCATCTATGTATGTATGTATGTATGTATGTATGTATGTATCTATCTATCTATCTATCTATCTATCTACCTACCTACCTATTTATCTATGTATCTATCATCTATGTATCTATGTGTGTATGGATATATATATATATATATATATATATATATATATATACCCACCTGCCTACCTACCTATGTATCTATCTATGTATCTATGTATCTATCTATCTATCTGCACATACATACATTATGTAGGTATATTAAAGGACCCCCTTCTAAGAGACTACTTGTCCTACAATTTTCGTTAAAGAGACTCCCCAGATGTCATAGGCTATTGCTATTGCATTTGGTTGCTTCTTCTGCAGGAATGGAATATAAGTCTCTATTGCTGAAGACTTCAGACACAGGACCAAGAGGACACAAAATGGCTCTGTCTTGAAAGCCTCCTCCTTATGGTCTCACTACCATGGTACCAGAAGATGTCATGCAAGCTTCCAAAGAGGTGAATCAACCAATACTCATATGATGTCTATGAACCACAATGACCAGCATGACACCATAACTCTGGGGTGCTGCAGTGGCACACATACCTTGCTGGTCACCAACAGTGCTCTGATTGGACTTTAGGCCCACTCAAAAAGAGAGAATTCATATTGGAACTAGAAATAGAGACAAAAACCAAGAATAGAGAAGTCATGGATCCTAAAGAACCCACAACTACTATTTCACTAATTAACAGAATCCCCAACTTCATTCTAAATATTTATCCTTATACCCACATCTAAGGGTAGCCCCAATAGACCATCAAAGGAATGCCTATTCACAAAAGACAGAGACCATTACAGAAAACCACAAAGAAAATGAAGAGTTGTGGAGCCCAATCCCAACTGACATATCTACAAGACTAGTTCTGTACCTAAGGCTCAGGGAACATTGCAAAAGAGTGCAGAAAGACTGTAAGATCCAGAGGAAGAGAGAATTTGCTGTATCTCCTACAAATGACAGAAGGTACACATAAAGTGAGAAGATGTGGCAGCATAAACATGACCTGAACAAAGATGATACCAATAATCATGCATGCATGAACGATTAAACACTTGTGGGGCCTCAACCCCACACAAGTAACTGCAGGCAACTGAGGAATTCTGGGAGCAGAAGAAATAATCTTTCTCAGTGGAGAACATATCAAATAATCAGCACTTAAAATATATAGACACAAAAAACATTATATTGACTGATCAGGTACATGTATCAACAATTATAGAAAAAAGGGCCATGAATTTGAATGAGAGCAGGTGGGACAGTGTATGGGAGGGTTTGAAAGGAGGAAAAGAAAGGGATAAATGAAATAATTATAATATCAAAAATAAAATTATAACAAAAAATTAATGGACCTTTTTTTAAGATATAGTCCTCAAAATGATGTTTATTATAGTGATACCTGGTTAAACTATTACTAAATTATTCATACAAATACTACACTCTCAAAATCATGAGCAAAATAAATTTAAAAATATTGAGAAACAGAAAAATACAAAATTCCTCTTAGAGGTCCCACATTCTTATCTTGTACTGAACCTCCAAGTGAGTTTGAATATTATAATAAAACTGACAACTTATTAACTTCTAATATGTCCCTTGCATATATAGAGTACTTCTTTATTATTTGTGGAAATGGCAGCACATCTTTGAAGTATTTATATTGTAGGAACATGTATATCTATGTTTCACTATTCTCTGATTTCCATGACTGTCAATTTTTGCCATAATTAAAAATATTCCTAATGAAAAATATTTTTCTATAACCTAGATACTCTGTCTTTTCTGATAAAGATGATTTTTTTGAAGAAAGTTCTTACATACTTCCTCTTAACAGGGAAGGATGTCGTTATTAGTGTATAGACAAGATCTTTTCTGCTTAATTAAATAAGTGGAGCTGTGATAAAACATTTAGTACATTGTGTTTTTGTAATAGATAGTCTAAAAGTATAGTTTTGATGAAATACACAAAAGAGACTATTTGTGGACAACTTGAGGTTCACAGACAAACCTCTCAGAGCCCACACTGTAACTCACTTGCCAGCCAATCAATGCTAGCCACATCCACTAACAACTCTGCTCTGGCATACCATAATACATAGTACATGAGAAAAGTACATTAATACATCACTACCACTTAAAGTTTAAGGTTTGTGCTTGGGTTTTCTTTGGGTGTTGTATAGTCTGTGCTCTCTGGGAAATGCATTTTGATAATTATCTAACATCACACTATCTTACAGTATAATTCCAGGGACCTCTAAACATCTTTTGTTCTTTACTTGTCAGCCTATCTCTACTACTAATCCTGGCTGCTACTGGTACCTCTACTGCATGTACACATTGTTTAGTTTCTAGGATATCATGCAGTTTGAGTTGTACAGTATGTAGACTTTTGCAATTGAATTCTTTCACATAGTAATTTGCACTTTATACTTTTCTTTTCATGGCTTGAAAACTCATTTCCTTTTAGTGTTAAGTAATATTCTGAGTACATCACAAATCATTCACCTACAGAAGGCACCTTGGTTGTTTCAATGATTTAAGAGATATGAATAAATCTGCTATAAACCATTTATGTTCACATTATATTGATATATATTTCCAACTCATTGGAATAAAAAACAGAGCACATCTAATAGATAACATGGTATCAGTAAGAAACTGCTACGCTGTCTTCAAAATGTTGCACTAGAGCCAGATATGACAGAACAAGTCTTTTTTCCTGAACCCCAGAGGAAAAGGCAAGAAGACGTCACAAGTTTGAAATGAATAATGACTACATTGCAAATTCTTGGCTAGTTAGGGCTTTAGAGTGAAATTGTCATTATTTAAAATATTTTCTCTGTATTTTTGAGATTATATGTAATTAAATCATTCCTTCTTCCATTTCTTCCCATGTCACCCCCCCATACTCCTCATTCTCTGTTTTAAATTAATGGCCTCTCTTTTCCTTAATTATTATCTCATATATATCATATGAGATAGATAATTGTACACCATAAATCATAAATAGAAACAAAACCATAAATCAAGAAATAAATTCCCAAATGACAATGTGATTTGACTGCTCAGAAGCAAAGAATGAGCATTTCTGCTGCTTCATATCTTCATCAGCACTTAGTGTTGTCCACTCTCTTTACTTAAAAAATATCACAAGCCAGTGCAGCACCAGAGACCAGGCAGCAGTCTTCTATCCCCGCATCTTGCCAACCATTCCCTGCAGCACCAGTGACAACCTGAGCCATATGTCACCCCCTCCACACCAATTGGGGAAGAGGTCAGGCCCAGATCTCCAGAACTGGTCAGCCCAGTCCTCTTGCCCCTAGGACCCAGGGACACATTCCATACCCCTTTCCCCCAGCCAATACAGTCTCAGAAACCAGGCAGCAGCCTTCTGCCCTACCCTCTCACCAAGCCTACCATCCCTTGTGGCACTAGGCTCCACCAAAGCCATACACCTCCCCCCACCCCTGCACAGATTGGAAACAGCAACCGCCAGAGCCATACTCCCCTTCTGCACCCATTGGGAAAAAGAGCAACCACAGGAGCCACAGGCTCCACCTGCACCAATTGAAAGAGGAGTGACCTGGAGCTCCATCTGTAAGGATTAAAGGAAGAAATGGGTAGAAGACAGTGTAAGGACACATTAGACAACATAAAGAGCCACACAACACCATCAGTTCCTAATGCTCCTTCAACAGCAAAACCTGAATACCACAAAGAAAATGATCCAGAAGAAAACACTCTTGAAACAACTTTACGAAGATGATAGAGGCGCTAAAGGATGAAAAAACAAACAAAAAATAGGAGGCAATCAAGAAATCTCTTAAAGAGAGTCAAAAAACCCAAGGAAAAACAAACAAACAGGTGAAGGAAACAGTTCAAGACTTGAAAATTGAAATAGAGGCAATATAGAAAACATAAACTGAAGGAATTCAGGAAAAGGAAAACCTGAGTAAATTAACAGAAACTACAGATGCAAGAATGACCAACAGAACACAAGAAATGGAAAAGGAAATATCAGGCTTTGAGGATATGATATAGGAAATATATTCATTGGTTAAAGACAACGTTAGATCCAGCAAATTTTTTAACACAAAACATTCAGGAAATCTGGCACCCCATGAAAAGAACAAACCTAAGAATAATGGGGGCAGAAGAAGGAGAATTCCAGCTCAAAGGTACAGAAAATATATTCAACAAAATCATAAAGAAAACTTTCCCAACCTAAAGAAAGACATGCCTATGAAAGTACAAGAAGCTTACAGAACACCAAATAGACTGGGCCACAGAAAAAGTTCCCTTGCCACGTAATAGTGAAAACACTAAACATACAGAATAAAGAATGAATATTAAGATCAGCAAAGGAAAAAGGTCAAGTAACATTTAAAGGCACACCTATCAGAATTATACTCAACTTCTCAATGGAAATTCTGAAATCCAGAAGGTCCCAGACAAATGTTCCGCAGATACTAAGAGACCACAGATGTCAGCCCAGACTACTATACCCAGCGAGCTTTCAATCACCATAGATGGAGAAAACAAGATATTCCATGACAGAACCAGATTTAAACATTACATCTCCACAAATCCAGCCCTACAGAAAGTACTAGAAAGAAAACTCCAACCCTAAGAAGTTAACTGTACCCATGAAAACACAGGCAATAGATAACCTGACACCAGCAAATCCCAAAGAAGGGAAGCAGAGCACTACCATCAAAAGATAACAGGAATTGACAATCACTGGTCATTAATATTCATTAATTCAATGGATTCAATTTGCCTATAAAAAGACACAGGCTAATCCATTCTTCTGCATCATACAGTAAACATGCCTCAACCTCAAAGACAGATATTAACTAAGAGTAATGGGTTCGGAAAAGATTTTTCCAATCAAATGAACCTAAGAAACAAGCTGGTATACCTATCCTAATATCTAACAAAATAGACTTCAAATTATGATCAATCAAAAGAGATGGAGAAGGACATTTCATATTCATCACAGGAAAAATCCAAGTTGAAGTCTCAATTTTGAACATTTATGCCCCAAATACAAAAGCATCTACATTTGTAAAAAAAAAAAAAATTACTAAAGCTTAAGCCCCATATACTAATAGTGGGAGACTTCAACACCCCATTCTTACCACTGGACAGGTCATCCAGACAGAAACTTAACAGAGAAATAAGGGAAATAACAGATATTAAGATGCAAATGGACCTAACAGACATCTTTAGAACATTTTACCCAAACACAAAAGAATATACATTCTTCTTAGCACCCCATGGAACCTTCTCCAAAATTGACAACATACTTGGTAACAAAACAAATCTCAACATATACAAAAAAACTGGGGATAACCCCCTGTATTTTATCAGACCACCATGGCTTAAAGCTAGAACTCAACAACAACACAAAATGCAGAAGCCTACAAACTCATGGAAACTGAACAATGCTCAGCTGAATCACCAGTAGGTCAAGGAAGAAATAAATTAAAGACTTCCTAGAATTCAATGAAAATGAATTCAGAACATATCCAAACTTATAGGACACTATGAAAGCAATGCTAAGAGGAAAGTTCATAGCATTAAATACCTACACAATGAAGATGGAGAAATCTCATACTAGTGACTTAACAGCACACCTGAAAGCTCTAGAACAAAAAGAAGCAAACTCACCTAGGAGGAGTAGATGACAGGAAATAATCAAATTGAGGGCTGAAATCAATAAAGCAGAAACAAAGAAAACAATACAAAAAATTAATGCAACAAAGAGTTGGTTTTTTGAGAAAATCAATAAGATAGACAAACCCTTATCCAAACTAACCAAAAAGCAGGGAGAGAGAGAGTGAGAGAGTGAGAGTGAGAGAGAGAGAGAGAGAGAGAGAGAGAGAGAGAGAGAGAGAGAATGAATCCAAATTAACAAAATCAGAAATGAAAAGGGGAAATTATAACAGACATTGAGGAAATCCAGAGAATCATTAGGACATACTTCAAAACTTTTATTCCACAAAATTGGAAAATCTTAAAGAAATGGACAATTTTTTAGATAGGTACTACATACCAGAATTAAATCAAGATCAGATAACAATTTAAATAGATCTATAACCCCTAAAGAAATAGAAGCAGTCATCAAAAGTCTCCCAACCAAAAAAAGCCCAGGGCCAGATAGTTTCAGTGCAGAATTCTACCAGAACTTCAAAGAAGAGCTAATACCTATACTTCTGAAATTGTTTCACACAATAGAAACATAAGGAACATTTCCAAACTCATAAAAGCAAAAGATAACCAGGCTACAATCCACAATCCAGGAGAAGCTAGGTAAAGAGGAGGACCCTAAGAGGGACATACATTCATTTCCCCAGGGAAGGGAAAGGGTTAAGATCACCTGGGCAAACCAGGAATAAAGTGGAGGGGATGGGAGGTGTGAACATGAGGGCTTGAGATGGCAGATCTGGAGGAGAGAGAGGGAGAGAGAACAAAGAAAGAGATATCTTGACAAAGTATACCATTAAGGGGATAGACAAAAATCTGCAGCTAGGGAAAACCCCAGGGACTCACAAGATGTCCCCAGCTACGAATCATAGCAATGATGCGGAGAGAGGATGCTTGAACTAGCCTTCACCTGCACTCAGATTGGTGTCTACCCTGATTGTCATCATGGAACCTACATCCAGTGACTGATGGAAGCAGCTGCAGGGACCCAAAGCCAAGCACTTGGCCAGGATCCTGGAGTTCATTTTAAGAGAGAGAGGAGGGATTATAGGAGCAAGGAAGTTTAGGGTCATGATGGGAGAAACCACAGAGACAGCTGACCCAAGTTAGTGGCAGATCATGAATTCTGGACCAAGAGCTGGGGAGCCTGCTTGGGACCGACTAGGCCTTCTGAATGAGGGTGACAGTTGCGTGGCTTGATATGTTTGTGAGTCCCCTAGCAATGAGGAAAGTACTTATCCTGGGTACACATACTGGCTTTTTAGAGCCCATCCCCTATGGTGCCATGCCTTACTGAGCCTTGATGCAAGGGGAAGGGGCTAGGTTTGTCCCCAACTTGGCCTGTGTTGACTACCCAAGGGAGGCCTTACCCCCTATTAAGAGCGGATAGGTTTGGGATGGGGGAGGTGCAGGGGAAGAGGAGAAGGGAAGGGAAGGGTTGGTATGTAAAAGGAAAAGGAAAGAAAATTTTTTAAATATAAAAATAAAAGAAAAGAACTCTTTGTTTTAATTTGCATTTCCACAAACACAGACAAAGCTTAAACATGTTTCCATTGTTGATTTGCTAGGTGTATGTCTCTTTGATGAGGAAATCTCTTCATAAGTTTTGCCCATGAAGATATTTTCTTTAACTCAAGATTTGCAGACATAAAATTGATAAATGTATTTCCACATATATTAAAGCCCAATATGATGATATTATACAAGTACACATCGTGCAGTGAGGACCACCATTGTTTTTCATCTCATGGGTTTACTCATTTTATGTGCGGGTTGAACCCTGCAGATCCACTTTCAGAGCAAATCTCATTTATATAGTGTTTTTCATTTAAATTTTTTAAATTCATTTTACATACCAACCACAGATTCCCCTCTCATCCTTCCTCCCGCTCCTCTCCAGGCTCCTCCCCCCCACCCACCCCCTATCCCCTCCTCCGAAAGGGTAAGTCAGCAAAGCCTGGTACATTCAGTTGAGGCAGGATGAAGCCCCTCCCCCCTGCATCAAGGGTGAGCAAGGTGTTCGTTCCATCACAGGTAATGGGCTCTAGAAAGGCAGCTCATGAACCAGGGATAGATTCTGATCCCACTGCCAGGGTCCCTTCAAACAGATCAAGCTACACAACTGTCTCCCATATGCAGAGGGCCTAGTCTGGTCCCATGCAGGTTCCACAGCTGTTGGTCTGAAGCTCGTGAGTTCCCAAGATCTTGGTTCAACTGTTTCTGTAGATTTCCTCATTATAATGTTGACCTTTCTTGTTCATATAATCTCTCTTCCTTCTCTTCGACTATATTCCAAGAGCTCAGCCTGGTACTTGGTTGGGGATCTCTGTATCTGCTTCCATCAGTTACTGGATGAAGGCTCTATTATGACAGGGTATTCTCTGATCTGATTACCAGGGTAGGCCAGTCACCCTCACCATTACTGCTAGTCGTCTAATCTGGAGTCCTTGCTGTGGATTCCTGAAAATTTCCCTAGCACCAGGTTTCTCCCTCACTGCATAATGTCTTCCCTCTATCAAGATATCTTTTCATTGCTCTTCCACCCCGTCCCTCCCCAAGCTTGACCATCCTGTTCCTTCATGTTTTCATCCCCTATCCCCTCCTCTTTATTACCCTTCCTTGTCCTCAGTTCATTCATGGAGAGAGCTCATCTATTTCCCCTTCCCAAGGCGATTTATGCATCCCTCTTAGGTTCCTCCTTGTTTCCTAGCTTCTCTGGAGCTGTGGTTTAGTCTGTACTCACTCATAAGTGGATACTAGATGTAAAGCAAAGGATAATCAGACTACAACTTATTTATATAATGTTACTAACTATACTCAGTATTGGAATTGATTTACAATAGAAAGTTGGTAAACTTTTACCAAAATGCATGTATTTTCTCCACATTATACTCCTTAGAAACCATCATTCTATCTTCTGTAAGAATACATCTGCCAGACATGTCTTAACTGCTGCCAAGATGCCACATGCAGCCAAGGGTAGCCATGGATTCTAAACTTACTTTTACTGTGAGAATTTTTATTATCCTTTAATGTAACTCAGTTGTGTGATTTGCAAATATGAATGTTGTAGATGACAATATCAATTGACAGTGTCAGAAGGTCAGATGTACCTGCTTGCCCCATCATGCAAATGAGACCATGGGATATTTATCTTCTTGTGTCTGGATAATTTCACCTAACATCTTAGCATCCTCCAGATTCATCATCTTTTAGAAAAGAATCTCATCTACTTAGGCTCATTTTTCTTAGGCTAGTGTCTGTCTTTTGCTTTGCATATTTGGGATGACAGCACTTTGTCAGGCATATCCTCCACAAACACATGCTCCCATTCTGTGCCTTATCTGTTATTCCTGACAATGTTTTACATAGAGTAGACACTTTCAATTTTAATAAAGTCTATTCTATTAATTATTTCTTTCATGAACCATGCCTTCTAAATTCTAAAAGTCATCATTTTTCCCAAAGCCAGTTTCTCCTTCATTTGCTTCTGTGCAATTTTTGTATCATAATTGTACATTTCATGATCAGCTCTGAGTTGTTATCTGAAGGTATAAGATCTTTGTCATTTCTTTGAGCAACTGGCTGCCCATTCATTTCTAAATTTATCAGAAGGACTTTTCCCGTTTTACTCTGTCTTTGCTTCTTTGTTGAAGTCCATTTTGCTTTATGTGGGTCTTCTTAAAGTTCTCTATATTTGTCAACTGACCTCCTTTTTTTTTTTGCTGACTGGGGGGCCAGCCTCCAGCAGTGCATGGATCAAAGGGAATCTATGGAGACCATTGGGGGAGCCCATTTTCAGGTTTCTCGTGGCTTTACCCAGCAGGTCTGCATAGAGAGGATGATTGGATCATGGGCCTGAGTGCAGGTGTTTGAGATGGCCTGCCCTTGGCTGTGCTAGGAGGGAAGTCTTTTTGCTCCACCCCTTGGTATTTCTATAAATGTCTTAGGGCAGAGACAGTCAGGGCCTGTTGGAATAGGTTCCAGGCCCTCTCTAGGCTATCCTTTATTTTCTGTCTGTTCACCTCCACAATCTAAATCCTTCCATCTAATATTTCCTGCTGTTCTCACCCAAGAAAACTCCGGGGAACTGTGGGGTTGGTGGGTAAATGCCCCTCAGCCTGCTATGACTTTTTTATCTGAAGGGGTAGAGGGAAAAGACACTCACATACTCTCTTGATTGTTTCCTTCAGACCTTTTCCTTATTGTTCTTTTGCATTCTTTCTCTGTATTCTTCCTGGTGGCTTCCTTCTGTCATGTTTTTCTTCTAATTCTATCTTTATTCTTGATGCTTTCCTCCTAACTCTTTGTTCTTCCTTATTCCCTCTCTTTATTTTTCCTCTACAGATTATATATCCCAGCAAAATCTTTCAAGCAATATAAAAATTACAACGTGGCTATATTCTATTTTTCAAGTATATGATATAATGAGTACAAGTAAGAAACAGCATGTTTTCTGTATTCCTTACATGATTAAACATTTTACATATTACAAGTGAAAATCAAATTACCCAAGAACCCACGAACATTCATACCCAAGCAACTTGTTATAAATTAACAATGTAAGCAAGCAAGGTATTCTTCTCAGTCAGTTCTTTTACTGGCAGGCTGAGTTTTGTGGTTACAAAGAAAGGACCAATCACTTTATTAGTTATCTTAAAGGGAATCTTATAGTAAATCTTAAAAGAATCACAAATCTAAACTTTTATATTTGAAAAAGAATGTCAGCTCTACTTTAAATCTTTAGGGTACATACCCACTCATCAATAGTTTATTTGTTTGTTTGTTTGTTCCAGGAGGTTGAGGTAAAAAATGAGTACAATGAATTAATCATCATTTTGGTCATTAACCAATCCTAGCAAGAAAGGCACATCAGCTAATGATAATTGGGCTTCTTTGTATTTGTTCCCTGACCTATGTGCCTCTCTAAAAACTTTAGATTGTCTTCTTGTGTTTCTTTTTAACCTCAAAGTTCTTTGAAAAAAACATCGAGTCTCTAACCTTAAGTTATTTTTAAGGCTTTTTCTCGCCTATCATGCACTCTGAAACCTATGAACACATCTCGCAACATTAAGATTAAAGAAATTTAAACTAGCTGGGCTACTGGGACTCAATTGTTTTTCTTAGTCATTAACCTAAGCCACAGTCTATACAGCTCCTTAATAGAAACTCATGTGTTCTAGCTGGGTGATGCTTCTTTGTTTTATTTTTTATTCTATGCAGCCTCTGCTTTATCAGAGGCAGGGACAACATTTTATCTTGTCTTTACCCATATTAATTTTTCCACTAAACTAACTTCTATCATAATCCCTTACTGTTATTAAAAACTGTCAGTCATCAAAATCCTATTTAAACTAGTACTATTATTGTATAAAATCATTGCTTCAGTTAAACAGGACAGTTTAGGAAGAAATCATCTTCATAATAGTCCACAGGTAAAAATGCCCAGGAGGATGGGATATTTCCATGAGATAAACACACTGCATTACAGGCAGTGGGGCTCTTCTCACACCCATTTACATCATGCCAAATAACAAAGAAAGATGGCGGCAGCAGCAAACACACGTAAAGGCACAGCAGAAGCAAAAGACATTCTGGAGTCTGCGTTCTCTAGGCCTTGCTATTGGATTTATCCATCAGGGATTCCTCTCCGGTGGGCTGACACCGTGATCTTCAGTTGTCACTGGCTGCTCCTCTGACAGGACCACCGGCACTCCTTGTCTTCCATTTATCAGTATAATACACTGACTACTGTAGCATTACATGATGTAGCATGTATGATATAAGTCATATATGTAATCATGAAATCAGATAGTTTTGTTCAATTATGTTCTCTTTAACCATCTGTCTTGATTATTTTGCATTTCCAAGTGAAACTTGTGGCCTTCATAAAATAAATTAGAGGGATTTTGCTAGACTTGCATTGAACATGCAGATTAACTGGGAAGAACTGATATCTTGGTGATAGGCTTTCTAACCATGAATGTGGACAATCTGTCACTTATGCTGTTCATTTTTTCTTTTATCAGAATTTTGTAGTTACTCTCCTATAAATTTTACATATTATTTATTCAATTTCTACTTATATACTTAATAATTTGGACACTAACATTAGTATTATTGTGTTTTAAATTCCACTTTTTCATGGTTGGCACATAGGAAAAAAATGAATTTTATCCTTAAAAAAGTTCACTAGTTTTAGGAATATTGTTATCCTTAATGATTGGGATATTACATGTAGTCAATCATATTATCTGCAAAGATTCATTCCTTCTTTTCTTTTGCAATGTGATTTTCCTTTTTTGCCTTACTGATTTAGCTGAGACTTGCAGTTGATGCTGAAATGAGGTCCAAGTGGGAATATGCTTGCCTTGTTCCTAATCTTAGTGAAAAAACTTTGGTGTTTCTAACTTTTGTATCTAATGTTTGTGGGAGCCTGTTTTCAGGTTCCTCATGGCTTTGCCCAGCAGGTCTGCATAGAGAGGATGATTAGACAGACAATGGGCCTGAGTGCAGGTGTTTGAGATGGTCTGCACTTGGCTGTGCTGGCAGGGAGGTCTTTTGCTCCAACCCCTTGGCATTTCTATAAATACCTTAGGGCAGAGACAGTCAGCGCCTGTTGGAATAGGTTCCAAGTCCTCTTCAGGCTATCCTATATTTTCTATCTATTTATCTCCATACTCTAAATCTTTCTATCTAATATTTCCTGCTGTTATCACTCAAGAAAACTCTGGGGAACTGTGGGGTTGGTGGGTGAACACCCCGCAAATGTTAGCTGAAGGTAATTTTTAAAATCATATATTCTATTAAATGGATTTGCCTCTACTCTTTTTACTGAGTGTTTGAGTCAGGGATATACATTTTATTTATTTAATATTCCTTCCATGTCTAGTAATCTGATCTTACAATTAATAATTGTAAGATTATTCTTCTAATCTTGAATACATCTTTTATAGTTAATTAAGTTTTCATTTGAACATTGTGCATGTCCTAGTTAGGGTAACTATTGTTGTAATGAAACATCATGACCAATAACAACTTGGGGAGGAAAGGGTTTATTTGACTTACACTTCCATATCATAGTTCATCACTGGAGGAAGGCAGGACAGGAACTCAAACAGAGCAGGAACCTGGAGGCAGGAGCTGATATGGAGGCCATGGAGGAATGCTGCTTAATGGTTTGCTCAGTCTGCCTTTTTTATAGAATCCAGGACCACCAGCCCAGAGGATGGTACCACCCACAATGGGCTGGGCCCTCCAATGTCAATCACTGATTAAGAAAATACCTTATACTCAGATCTTACAGAGACATTTTCTCAGTTGAGATTCCTGCCTTTCAAATAATTCTAGCTTGTATCAAGTAAGCATGAAACCAACCAGCACAGTGCATACTTCTTTTTGGGAGATGTTTAATTTTATTTACCATTATTCCTTGTGGATTGTTTCCCATGATGATGGGACTGAATTGTGAGCTCCCTGGATCCTTCAAGTATCCTGTTACATGACCTTTTTATGTTTTTAAAGTCTAAGTTTATAACTAATATATATCTACTTTGCTTGCATTATTTAAGGTGTTAGGGTAATCCTAACCTCACAGAAGGATTTAGAAAGTATTCCCCTTAATTTGCTGGAAGACGCTGTAGAGCTCATATAATCCAATAAAGATTTAGTGGCGTTCTCCCATGAACTTAGTTGAATCGTGTACTTTCTGCTTTCTAAGATCATTTACTTACTCATTTCACTGAGAAATGTAGCAGCAGTCTGCTCCTCTCTGCTTGTGTGACTGAGTGAGCTATGACTTTCAAGGAATTAGTCCATTGACTCTAAGTCATCACATTTCTAGTCACAGAAATCTTCACAGTATTTCACTGCAGTCCTTTACTGTCCAAGCAATCGAGTAGTATGGCCCCTTTCCTTTCTGATATTAGTGATTTGTGTCTTGTCTTTTATTTTCATTTAATTTCAGTTAATTTGTTTTATTAATATTTTAAAAGGTCAGATTTTGTTTTTAAATTTTCTTCTTAAATTGTTATTTTAGTTTCACTGATATTTGTCTTAATTTAATTATTTTCTATTTATTTGGCATTAGCTTGTTCTTTTCCAAATTTTTTTTAAAGTGATAGCCTTAGTGATTGATTTTAGATATGCTTTCTAGTATATACTTTCAGGAATTTTACCAAGAACTTTGCCAAGAACATCTTTATGAATAGAATTTGAAATGCAGAAATGTATTTTCATTTCAATTTAGTTGAAGTGTATTCCATTAATAAAATTTGACCTTTCACAATTACATGAGCTCATGTAATGATTTCTGGTTACTTCCCCCAACTCTTTCCTAAGATTTCTTCTGTAAGTTTTCATTTTATATAGAAAATGTAGTTTAATTCTAGGTATTTTAAATTTTTTCCAATCTAATGGTGTGAGTTAATTATAGTTTAAGGTTATTGTAGACTATGAACATGTAATAATTTAATCATGATATGTTCTGAACATACATTATATGGTTTCTATTCATTTACATTTGTTAAATATGCTTTATGACCCAGACATGGTCTATTATGGTATGTGTTTAGGACTATATTATTGGAAATAATACTTGATAGTTCTCTTCATAGTGGTGTACTATAACAGAGTGACAATTCTGAAATACCTTCATGAAAGTGAATATTTATATATTAACTATTTAATTTTTGAAATATGGTTAACAAATTCTTGCCAATATAATTTCTAAATATCAATAAACATATGTGTAATAAAAATGATCCTGTGTTGTGACCAGAATTTTAATTTTAAAAGAAAGCAAATTGTAACAGTGTGTTTATCAATATGCTAATTACCTTGATTTTCTTTATTATTTCACAATATATGTATGTCAAAACATCAGGCTGTCTGCTGTAAATATAGACATGTTATCTGTCAATTATATTTCCATGATGGTAGGCAAAAGTAATTAGGCTTTATTTTAACAAATTTAGTACCTCCAACTATACTGAATTATCCATAGAGCCACACATATATGTAAAACAAAAACTCATGTGTTATTTACGAGTGAGATAACTCTAAAGGACATATGTGGGGACAAGCGGAAGGAGGTATGGAAGCAGGGATACTGAATTCTATGATGTATCATTAAACTGGCTTCTCCTTTTCATTAAGCAGGAGAGTGAATGCAATCAAGATGAACATGGATCAAATTGTTGTGGTTCAGTAGTTTACCTCAGAGGAGAATGAGAAACAACCCACCGAATTCAGGGGTTTGCAGGTACAGTACAATCTGCCACTGTGGAAACAAATCCACACTAGCTTCAGAAACACTGAGAAAGCTCCAGAAATGGATCATCACATACACTTAAGTAGCATGGCTTGTTAATTATGACAAATACTATAGTTTCTATCTTCCTTTTAATAGAATCAAGACATAGTTGTTATAGATGTTCAGTTATTTTCATTCCTTTTTATAGGAAAATTTAAAATTTCATAAGCCCAAATTCAAATCAATTAATTCATTTCACCTTTGATCTAATATGATAGTTTTGTTTGTATAATTATTATATCCTGTATGTTGTTTGTGGCTAGTCAGACTATGAAGAGGGAATAATGAGCTTGATTTGGTTGCTGTAGACATGGACACCCAGCCTCTCACCTTAGGTCAGTTCTAGCATCTGAGATATAACCAAGAAGCTTATGAGAAGATTTTCTTATTTATTTATGTATTTCAACCTTAAAGGAAGAATGTGTAAAAATCATCTTTAGGGAAATGTCCGTCTTTACTTAGCATATAGACTAATTTAAGTGTGAAAATGTCTACAAAGTGGCTTCTTAAATCTATTCAGTTTATAAATCTAACATAATGACTCATCTAAATAACATTCAGTGCATTAAATTAATTAACATTCTGCACCCTTAACATTGCATAATTAAAAAGAATTGCTGATTTGCTGCTTTAATTCTTGAGAGGGGAATGTGATGTCCAGGGTGATCTGAATTTCATGTCCGTGCTTCACCTGACCTGTGCAGGCTAGTTGCTGAATAATTAAGAATGATATACACCACTCCAGACTCCAGGATGCCAGCTCCCAGTAACCATCTGCTAATGACGCCCCTGAGACCTCCCCAGAAGCAGATAAAATAAGTGTTATACAATTATGCCCGTCATTTCTTATGTCCTTTGTAGTAATACACCATCTAGTAAACAATCTTGCAGGCCTAGAAATTAAAAAAAAATTGAATAGAATCTTTAAGTTTTTTTTTTCAAATCAAATGCTGAAATCAAATACAAAATGTAACAGATCACAAGATGAAAACATAAGTATAAATATTTAATTCTTGGCATGCAATAAGATACTAAGTGTCAGTTCTTGGAGTTCCAACAAAGGTTGGAAGGATGTTCAGAGGTCGTTGTGTCCAGGCCTCTACCTCTGGGAATAACTATGTCCTGTACATGCTGGTTAATAGCTAGATCTCATTTCTCTAAAATCAATAGGAGGGGATAGACATCACTACTCCTAGATGATGAAGATCTATGGATAAGCCTTCCTTCATAATCTCACTCAGAATTGATGTTAAATCTCATAGAAAGTCCTTCTTCCTTTGCCCAATGCAGAAAAACATCTTCTTTGTAGGCTCAAGTATCATGAGCTTCAAAAAGAAAAGTTTTATTCAGATTCAGTATTTCATGCCCTGCCCACAAGTACAATAGGCCACAGTGATGGTTAATATTGATTGCCAGCTTTTTTGGATTTAGAACTACCTAGAAGAAAGACCTCTTTGAATGTCTGTGATGGAGCTGCTAGATTGGGTTAACTGAGATGTAAAACCCCATGCTAACTGTGGGCAGCATCATCCCATGGGCTAAGATATTGGATTGAAAACAAAAGGAGAAATTTAAGTAAGCCCTAGCATCTATCATCTTTCTTTCAGAGTCTGGATGCAGTATGAAAGCTGCCTCAAGCTCCTGCTGCCAGTGACCTCTCTCTCTAGCATGATGTACTATAGCCTATTGAACTGTACGCCAATGTAAACAAACCCTTCTACTCTGTTTTGTTTTGTCAGGTATATTGGTCACAGCAAGAAGGAAAGTAACCAGCACAGACATTATTTAATTATATAGTTTGAGAGGCAGTGTATCCTGAAAGTGTTTTTTGTCTGTTTGTTGTGTTTGTTTTTAATAACATTCCACTGGATTCTTTCATTAAGAGTCAATATATTCATGAAAGTTTCTTTCACCTCATACATACTGCAAAGTAGCTTAGGGAGTCTTAAGATAATCTTCACTAGTATATAAAATTCTTTACCCATTTTACAATGAAAATATTGGCAGTGAAACACATACTTTTCTGTTAACTCTCCTTCTATTCCTTAAGATGTAGATTTGTACAAAGTAGATTCACAAGCAGTGTTAAACTGGAGGAATTAGGGCCAGATGAAATACAAATGCATGAAAAACATAGGCAAACCATTCTGTGTCTGTGATAACTTATTAGAAAGTTTTGAAATTGAATTATTTACCTTTAGAAATGTCTATTTTCCCATCTTCACTGCTTTAATTTCTAGTCCTATTTTTTGTAGAAACTATAAAAGAGTTGGCACTTTACCTTCTGATTATTTATACTGACAAATCATATATAGTAGCTATCCAAGTTTGCTTTCTTTTGCTATGATTAAACACTGTGATCAAAAATGACTTCTGGAGAAAATTTTCATTTTTTAATTTAAAGCCCATCAGGAAGAGAAGTCAAGGTAGAAGATCAAGCAGGAACCTGGGGGAAGGAACTGAAGCATGGACCATGGAGGGATGCTGCTTATTGTCTGATCCTGCCTTCCAAGTCTTTTGTTTCTCTTGTTAGCTTTACTTCCCTATTAGCCAGTAAGATCTACTCAGGATGCTGTGATGGGAGGCGGGGGGATGTTAATGGAAGATATTTCTCTCTACATCAATTTATTGTGAAATTCATAACAAATTTGATTTGGTAAATTGTTGAGGAATGCTTAAACCATTTTTAAATACTTTTAAAATGTATTTAGAAGGCATTCTCACTTTCATTGTCATTGAAAAGCAACCAGTAAAAACATCCGATAAGGAATCAGTAAATTTAGAAATTTATATGGCCTTATATGTGTAGAAGTAAGAAATGTAAAATACCACTAAATTACAAGAGGTTGGAATTTTAGGAACATTTGTAATATTTAGCACCAAGAAAAAGGGCAAATTATAAAGTGATTAGGCACTATATTGGTATTATAATATTTCAACTCATTTATAAAACTGCATGCACATGATTAAAATTATTCAAAGGTGAAGTTTTAATAAGTTCAACTCTTTCCAAACAAATTCAACACCGTTTTTAAATTAAATTCTGTCAGTTCACACAATACCATGTGATTTTTCAACATCTAAGGAACCATCTCAGAGTTGAGTTGAAGTGTTAATTATCTTTGTAGGAATGCCGTGTCCTAACTTGTTAATATTCCTAAAAGGTTTTCCTCCAATAAAGTTTTGACTTTCTACTGAGATGCTACCTGCTGAGGATACACAATAGCAGAGATATATTTATATATATGCCTTCCTTATGAAATATATGTGTTCATAGTATAAATTATCAACCAGATTTTTGCAATTGAATTGTGTTAAAGTAATAGAGAAGCTTCATTATGTCTACCTACCTTTCATCCAGACTATATGTATCTGTCTCTGTGTGTATCATGTACCCATCCCCTTCACTATTTATAAATTCTGTTTATAAATTTATTGACACTCGTCTGCTTAACCCTTAGCATAAATTTCTCAAGGGAATACAATTAATTTTAGATAAACATATATTTTGAATAAATTATTTTATACTGAGTTATCTTACATGACTCATGTTTACAGTCTTTTGTATGCTGAACAACAGTATCTATCAGACACCCTTCTCCTGAGAGGTAAGCAAGCCTTTCACAGTGAGTCACATGAACAAATAAAAAACAACAACAAGAATTCTACAGATGGAGCTCCATCACAAACCTTTAGGCAGGATACATTAGAAAATGGCAGGAACTTGGTGCAATTTTATCAAAGAGCTTATCACAAGTCAATCCAAGAGCTGTTTGTTATCTGTAAGATATTAAAAGTTTAAAGATTATGCAAATTTATTTCACTAAAATGAAGGGGAATCAACACAGCAGGAAGATGCTTATTAAAATCACCCAGAAGGAATTGTGTAGAATGTACATAGCCAGATACAGACTATTATTTTCATTTTGACGGCCATTCCTTCCCCCTGTTTATGTAAAATTCAAAGCAATCAGTGGAGCCAGGGGTTCAGGGAGATTTCCTCAGAGAAAGGGTCAGGTTACATTTGACAGATGGGCACTTTATTTTCCCCTCGGCACTCAGGAATACAACTTTCATCTCATGAAGCGATGCAGCTGTCATCAAAGGGACCTGAAGCTGACCTCTTGTATTTGAAGAGATCCGGAACATGAGAGCAGGGAGACATGATTTCCCTGATGCTGTCACTTCTGTGAACCAGTTCCCTAATGATGGGTGTGTTCCAAACACTGCTGCTGCCAAGGATATCTACAGGCATGGCCTCTGGTAGACTTGGGCAGCCGAGAGGTACAGGGAAGTTTTCAGAACACACATTTTTTTCTCACAATGGAACTCACCTGTCACTCTGCCTTTCCAACAAGCTGACCTTTACCTCTATCTCAGGGAATTCTTCTGTGAAATCACCATAGTGATTTCTTGGGAGTTGAATATAACTATATGCTTAGCTTTGCTTCTCTTAGATTTTATTGGTGATATTCAAAAGCTTGAGAAAAATGTAGGACTCCAAAATATTTGCTTACTTGCTTTTCAAAGTTGATAACTGTAAGCCTTTAAATATCCACTCTAGTTGTTTTATTTCTCTAAAAATAGATCATTATAGTTGAAAAAGCCCCCTGGACTTCTTTCTCTGGTCTCATGCCCTTTCCCAACATAGACATTTTTTCCACAGCTATGGTTTATAAAACAAAAAAATAATGGTTTTATAAAAGTTGCATCCCTCAAAATTTGAGGCAAATTGAATTTAAGTCTCTTCATCACCTCTGTCAACCTTACACTAGAGTCATTATCTTAAATTATCTGTTATCTCTACTTCCAGATGCCTGGACATTGTTCTCAAATTTTAAGGATTCTCACCCACAGAAAATACAGCTTAGTTACCGTGCTAAAGGATAAGCCCCACTTGATTTAAAATGGGAGCTCATATAATGTTATTGGTCATAATAACATTAAATGATAATGTTCTAGTTTGAATCTAAAGTATCTCCTGTGGGCTCGTATGTCAAAGCTTTGGTCTCCAGTGGTGACATTCTTTTGGGAAATGGTAAAGACTTTCCAAGCGGGCAGAGCTGCAGAAAGTACCTCACGAGGGTCAGGCATCTCTTAGAAAGCCAGAACCGACTCCCATTCTCTTCTTCCTCTTATGATTTCTGCCTGTAATGTGCTGAACAGCCTCTTCTACATACTGCTCCACAATGACATGTTGCCCCTCACCAAGGGTCAAGAAACAGTGCAGTCAGGCGCGATGACTTAAAAACCTCTGCAGCTATAAGATGAATCATTTCTTTCTTAGTTGTTTAAGTTGGCATTTTTGTCACAGTGACAAAAACTAATTGATATAAATAACAACGATTTATTGAGTATATACTCATTACTAGTCATTGTCATAAATGTTTTAAGCCCATTATCTCATCAAAGTTTATTGATTTCTGATACTGTTCATAACCATTTGATGAAAAAAATCTTTCATCTAAGTCACATACTCTTTTGCTAGGCAAAATATGATTTTATAAATGTCTATTTTGCAAGAGGCTTATTTCCTGTTCATAGAATAAAATTGTTACCACTTACATTTATTTGTGGGAGTCAGATATGTACTTTAATTCTTGTCTCCACAGCAGCACTGCAAAGTAGTTATAATTGGAGCTATTTATAGAAGAAGAAAATCGACTCAGAAAGGGAAACCTAACTTGTTCAAGGTGACACAGGTAATAATGGGGAGAGGTGAGTTAATAAGCCAAGGTGTATTGTCTCCAAAATCCATTTGTTATTCTACTGCACAGTAAAATATCCAGAAATGATGCTATTCAAATAGGAAAATGAATAGAGGAAGATAAGTATGTTTTATAATTTGCCTTTCCTCTGGAGTAGTCACAAACATCTTAGCAGATGCTGTTAATGTTGATACATAAATATTCTTGTGTGCAAAGCAATTTCCACTTAAGATAGTTTTCAAACATATTTAATAAGGGGGGAATACAGTAGGGTTCAGTCAGCAGTAGCCTTTTAATTTATTGGTATTAACTGGTGAAGAAAGACACCTAGATTAACATTTATATGGGAAACAAAATTACCAATGATAATTGTGTTACTATGTAATCTAAAACTGAGAAAAAATTAAAAATACTATCATTAAAGAAATGATACGCAATTAAAACTAATGCAATTGTTTTAAAGATTTTTAAGACACACATTTTACCTTTCTTATATTTTCTATTCTTTCCTATAGTTTCTAAATATTCATGGAAGAATACATATTAAGGCAACAGAATTTTAAGCTTTTAGGATAATATTATGCTTAGACATATTTTGAGTGTCTGGTCATTATAAATCCTAACTACAGGGGCCTGAGGTCATATTAGTGGTAGACTTTTCTAGACCATTTTGTGCTAGAATCAAATGTTAGCACTCTACTAAGAGTGAATCTTGAGAAAATGAAATATATTTATTTATAGTTACTGTTCTAGTGCAGTGAGGAAACATCATTTCCAAGGCAACTTGCAAAAGAACCATTTAAGTGGGGGCTTGCTTACAATTTCAGAGTTAGTCCACAGCTGTCACAGTAGCAAGGCTGACAGCAGACAGGTAGGTAGGCGCTGGAGCAACACACCCTGATCTGCAGGCAGCATTCAAAGTGAGAAAGACGGGGGCCGGGTGGGGCCAGATAAATAACTCAAATCAAGAAAGACAAATGATTCGAGTTCTCTCTCACATGTGGATCCTAGTGTGGAATCGTCAGATCCGTGTGCTTAACCTGGAGCACTTGTGGAAACCAGGGAATTAGAAAGGGGGTTGTGGGGGCAGGGGGTTGTAACCTTAAGGGACAGAAGAAGTCATCAGTATCTCACTTTAATTGAACTTAATGGATTATGTGGGAAATTCTTTTCGGTGTAAAAAAAAATGGTCTCTCTATTGTGTCAAGTTTAATTATAATGCTACTAAAACACCACTCAATAAAAATTATTTTTATATATATTTATAAATTTAACAAAAAGAAATTTCCTGTTATAGACAAGCAAGGAAATATAGCACAAGTTTCATCTCACTTTTAAAATTTCCCATGGGAAGCCATACCTTTTTGGAGGAGGGGATGAGGCATGGACTGGGGCGGGGGAGTGGGAGGAAGGATGAGGGGGGATCTGTGGTTAGTATGTGAAATAAATAAAAAATAAATAAAATTCCATTTACTGAAAAGTGTTTGCATCATAAAATCTGCTCAAACTTATTTCATTGTTAATCCTTGATATGCTACAGTGCAAATTTATAACAGCAAACCATTACAAAAATCAGAACCTGCAATCCAAGTATTAATATAATACTATGATATGACCTAAATTGTAAAAAAAAAAGGCTGTAAAAATTGACTCTAAGAATTTCATCACAACATTGCTTTTATTAAAGTCTGCACTAATATGTTGCCTGTAAAATTATTTTATGTGAAGCTCCACATGTTTAAAGCAGATACAAGTTATATCTTTAAATATTACAAAACACAACTATCAAACTAAATCCTTGTCTGTATGCACATATTTCAGAGTATAAAGCCATTAGAATCAAAACAGCATCAGCATTATAGCCTCCACATGGAAAATCTGTGATGTACTGTTCTCTTACATGTGGTCTCCTGCTCCCATGACAAAATCCAGGATGGAGACTATAGAGAGTCAGAGAACATTAGATCTCCATGCAGCCTTAAAGTTATCTAACTCAACTCTTTACTGCCAAAATAATGCAACACATATAAAGATAAACTGACTTTCCCTCTGCACATAAAAGAAACCCAGGTCTTTCTAATGATTGTCCAAACATCTGCCTCTTAATTACAGTATTTAGATTCATTTGTTATTTAGGTTTTGTCACAAGTCTTTCCTCCAAGATTCTCAACTTCTTATACATGACATAGATACTCACCTTGCTATTCACGCAACACCCGGAAATCTGCCTAATTTATATGTCTTCTCTGGCCACATCCAACAGAAATTTCTATAACTGCTCCTTCTGCAATGAATGTAAGTGCTTAAGTCTGGAAAAATAGCTGAAAACAGTACAAACTAACATTATTTGCTATTCTTGGTGAACTAGAATGTTTCTGGTTTAACATTTATAGTATAAGATTTGATTTTTTTCAATTTTATGAAGGCCAACTATATCCTTGGCAAGCCAGTTCCAATGAGAAATTCAATTTAAACTGATTTTGATTTTATATATTTCTACAAAAAAGATTTTATTCTTTACTTCCCACCTCTTGATTGAGTTCAGGCAAGGTTTGCCAACCCTGCTGCATTTCATGCATCAATTCTAATCTTGTACGTTGACTGTGCTCTTAATGGACTCTTTATTTTCTATTTACATTTTCACAAAATTCAAGGATTCTGAATGATTCTACCTATTCTTCAGTGTCTGCACATTTCTTCTTTTAATGTTAAAATCACCTTTCTAAGACTAAAAAGAAGATACCTGAAAGATGAGGACTATACAGTAATAAAACATAAATAGTAAATACAAAGTTAAATATAAAAACTGGGTAATTGCCATCATTGCCTCTTCCTCACATGTTCTTCCCTCTTCCTGCCCCCTTCTGTTTCTTCTGTTTCCTGTTCTTCTCTTTCTCATACAAAATACTACTGTTATTTCCAAGTTCACTAATAAGAATAATGTAACACGAATCTTAAAAGGTCTTACAATAAAAAACGAAGAGCCAGATATTGGGGTGAACGCTGAAAGATTAGAGAAGCAGAGCAGGCCAGCCACAAGTTCTTACCTGTACAAAATCCTCAGTCTAACGAGAGTGAGTTCTTGTTTCCTCATGCATTATATACCTTTCTGTGTCCTGCCATATTACTTCCTGGGATTAAAGGTGTGTGCCCCCACTGCCTGGCTCTGCTTCTCTCATGTAGTACAGGGTGGCCTTGAACTCACAGATCCAGATGAATCTCTGCCTCCCGAGTGATAAGATGAAAGGTGTGTGCCACCACTGCCTGACCTCTATGTCTAATTTAGTGGCTGTTCTGTCCTCTGATCCCCAGGTAAGCTTTATTGGGATACACAATATATCACCACAGAATAAGTACAGGAAGCTGAGCTCTCATCAAAACCAGAGTAAATTGCTTGATTGTGATGTTCATTGTTCGTTTGCATTTTTCTTTTAGTTACTGAGATAGCTACTAAGCAACAATAAGAAAAAAAGTTACAATGGCTGTTCTCATTTCAGTGCTAGTTGTAACTGCTCACATCAAAATGGTGACCAGTTTTGATAATTTTTAACTGAAAAAAAAAATACTAGTTAAGCCTTAAAGCAACCTTGACCTTCTTGTACTGAAGTTTGTATCAGAGGGAAAAACAAAATGAAACTTAAGCTCAATCAACCAGAAGCTGATTTGAGCTATACACTTTGCATTCAATGTCCAACCCAACAGACAAGTGGGGCATTGCCAGTCCAATGGTGGGGTCTTTGAGTATTTTGCACACATTCTACAAAATTCTCTCTTTTGTTTTATTCCATGGAGTTTTAAACCATCTGTAAGCTTCTTGTTTGGAATTGTAAGTCACTTGTCACATAAACACATAAAAACCATTGTTCTTCTTTCAGCACAATAGGTACACAAAAATAGGATGAACTATCCCAGACAGACTGTTAAGATGGAATGGGCATCCATGGTAAGGAGCAAGAAAGTGTGATGGATAAGTACATAGATTGTCATTAAACAAGGAGTTTAGATTTTAGGTAAAGCTGGTCAGGTGACTCCTACAGAAGTTCCTTGGGAGAAGAGTTTGAGAGTCAGCTGTGGAGCTCGAGAATGCAGAATTGTAAACCTGAACTTCATTTGGTCCAGAAGACAGGCTTTGGGGATGGGGTAACAAGCTGTGTACATGGTTTATCCAGACTGATTGATTTCTAAAGCACTGTATTCTCATCTATAGAAGACAGGGGCTCTCCTTACTCACAAAATCTACCTGCTTTGAGTCAACAAGCCACACATTAAAATTATATGTATATGTGTGTAGTTTTTCTCCTTCCATTATTTTCTAGACAATACAGAATGACAACTACCTATATATAACATCTATAGTGCACTATATGTTATAAGGAGAGTTGATTTAAAGTGTATGGGGGAGCGTGTAGAGTTTTTATAGAATACTGAAGTATATTCTAGAGCCAATCTCCCATGGATATCAAGGCAAACTCATACATGGCCTGTAGTCTTATATTGCATCTTTGTTTAAAGGATTAAATGAGATAATATGTGAAGGTAACTGAAAACATCTTGTGTGCAGTGAGCTATGTATGTAGTCTATCTTGCTTTGTTGCCAAATGCTGCTGTAATTGATACTATTCCTCAGACAATTGGAACTCCACTGTTGGTATTACTGCTTTTCTTGCAATCATTATTAGTAATTTATGAAATAGTGTGAAGGTGTTATACTAAACTACTACATCAGGAAGACTATGTGGTCACTAAATGCTCATAATAACATACTGAAAAAGCCAGTACAATTTTCTTCAGTTCTCAAACCTGAAGAAAGCATACCAAATTATACAAGTGCATGGAAGAAGGGCTGTAAGGATTGCACTAGAAATTTAGCCCAGCTTTTCTCTGCAGTTGAGAATAATGTGTGAACCACCCTTTCTTCTTTGGCCCTTGCTGTATCTCCAACATTTTCCTCCTTTGCCACACTAGGTTTGAGATGGAATCGCACACGTATCCTGCATCTTTTCTACGAAAAGCTCTCTGTCAGGACATGGATAAGAAGAGCACTCTAGATCCTTATCACACAGTGCCACTAACACTTGCCTTTCTGGAAGTCCATTCAGTCTCAAACACAGAAGTTTCTAAATGCACACTTCATGTCTGTGTTGCGAAGCATGTTTGAATCCTTTAGAAAACAACCTGCGCTGGACTTGAAATCACATGTGTCTACGTCATGGTTTCAACATGTGTGGAACTTTCCCAAGGCTCTCTGCTCCTCTGGCTCAGACCTAGCATCCACCACTGATTGCTTCTCCCTTTCCAGAAAGATTCCCTGAGTAGCAAGCTTCCACATTTCCCTTACTCAAAATGGACTCTGAAAATATCCTTCACTGGTCTCATCCACTCGGCCATAGGCTGGAATTCCTTTGCTTCAAGTTACAATTTCTTCTACCCAAGTTCTCATCATTGAGCAAACATGTGACTGCTCCTTGCAGCCTATTTCTACTCTTTCACACTCCTTACTATCATCTCAAAGAAAACTGTGTCAGGACTCACCATTTATCTCTTGCATGGGAAGGAGTGGATGGAACAGATGTGGATGTGCTATATATATATATATATATATATAGATATATAGATATATATATATATAGATAGATAGATAGATAGATAGATATAGATAGATAGATAGATAGATAGATATAAATTTCAACTTCTTCACAGAAACTAAACAAATAAAAATAAATTTGAGCCAGCCTACTTAAAGACATAATATACATAACCCCAGATGTGATAGTTCACTTTCACTGTTTTTATTAAACAGAGGTATACATGGATTATACTGCCTTATAAAACTGATCTATATGAAGTCTAACATGGATTGACTGGGCAATTGCCATTTCTCATAAAAGGTGGAATAGCAAAGGTCTTCTTTTTTTCAGTGTGAAAAATGAACCAATGATGCAAGCCAAACAATATCCCCAAGTTGATGAATTACCAGAGTATGACAGAGAAAATATACATGTGCAATGAAGTACCTGAATATAACTGTAAAACAGAGATATGCTTTCTTGTAATAGAACAGCCAGCATTAGATTGTTAAAGAAAACTATTTTATATGAAAAGCCCTATATGAAGTAACAAAACATATTTGCAAAGACTTTTATGGTTTCTTCCCTGGCTACAGATACCAGGAGCAGATGCTGTTAGCTGCCTGTGTTCAGTGCCTTTGCTCACATCCCAGTGTTCATTCTGAATTTTGATCTGAAGATCAAGCCACTTGAGTGGAAAAGATGATTTAAAAATATCTGAGATGCTCCTTATTTTGTCTTTCAACATGTTACACATCCTCTGTGGACAGGGGATTCCTCTTCTTGCCTTTCCAAACTCAAGGAAAAGAATACTATTATCCTGTTTTTGCCTTTTTTCTTCTCACAATGTTTGTATTATTCTAGAGTCTGTATTTTGAGAAACTATGCAGGACATCTGTGCATCTCCTGTGTTCATCCCAGCTTATGTGTCTTTTCATCTATTTTTTTTCTACTTACTCTCATTAAATTTGGACATTTGAAAGATCTTTCTGAGTGATGTTCATAGTATCCTCTCAATTCCCTTTCTCCAATTAACCAACACTTAGGTTTTTTTTTTTTTTTTTTTTTTTTTTTTTGGTTTTTCGAGACAGGGTTTCTCTGTGTAGCTGTGCACTTTTCCTGGGACTTGCTCTGTGGACCAGGCTGGCCTTGAACTCACAGAGATCCACCTGCCTCTGCTTCCCAAGTGCTGGGATTAAAGGCGTGCACAATCACCGCCTGGCCATGAACCAAAACTTAATCAGACTTATGGTTTTGAATACTTTTGGACTTTCTTTACTTTTAAATCTGGCTATAAATATATGCCCACCTTTGACTGGAACATTTTGAAAAGTTTTATTCTAAAGGTTCAGTAGGCAAAACTAACTTTTCCTTTCCCAGATACTTTACTCCTATTCTTCTTGAATAATGTTTTACATGATTCTTCAGTATTCCAAAATGTAGTCAATGGGAGCTAGTTATGGTAGGATTTTAAAAAGAGAAAGCAAAAGGAAATAAATAAAATACAAGCCATTAATGATATATATATATACAAACATAACTTTTGTCACTGTACAGAAATATATTTTTGAATCCCGAGTTTTAATTTTTCTATTTCTTTTTCTTTTAGAGAATTTCTTTTCTTTCTAAGACTCTACTATTAAACTAAAAGATTAAAAAATAAGGTTCAGGGTTTCTTACTAGATGGAAACTACTCCCAAAACAGGCTAAGAAAATTAACATTTATGGTAATATATAGTTTTAATCCGAGTACCTTTGAAAGGACAGACTAGTTACAAACTCACAGATTCCTTTCTTCACTGCTGTCCTGGACAAATCATGAGACTTGCCATCTAACACACTGAATGATGAAACCCATAAAAGAAAAAATCTTCAGATAAATTCTGACAGAATTGAAAATGACTAAGCCAGCAGTTTCATCAAACAATGAGTTGTTGTGTTTGCCTTTAATTATCTGTGTGCCTTAGAATAGTCAGATTAATTTATATTCAGCTCAATATTAATTAAAAGTAGTTGCCTTCCGCATTATATGTGCTTTGTTGTGACAACTTTCATTTCTTTTGTATGACTGAAGGCTTAGAGAAAACTAACTTCAGATATGATATTTGGTTCAATAGAACTTGTGTGTGTGCGTGTGTGTGTGTGCGTGTGTGTGTGTGTGTGTGTGTGTGTGTGTGTGTGTGTAAGTGTGGAGGCTAGAGGTCAATGTTGGGTATCTTTCTCAATCATCTCTATCTTACTTTTCAAGACAGGGTGTCTCACTGCACCTGGAAATCTTCCATTCGCCTTGACTGGCTGACCAATGATCAATAGCACCTCTTTAGCACTGAGATTACAGATATGCCAATATTTAATATGGATTCTGGGATCAAACTTAGATCTTTGGAGCAAACATATTGCTCTCAGTCCTTAAAGTGTAGTGTTTTACATTTAAAGGTGTTCTAGAAACAAAAAGGAGGTAGCATACTACTGCAAGTGTTGAACCCTTTGGCAAGAGCAGAGTTAAGGCAAGAGAACATTCCTTCATCCTCTCACTTTGACAATTGGAGTCATTATGTGCCAATCATAAAATTATCCCAATTTGTTGACAACAAGCAACCCAGTATAAAGCCCAAACTTGTGCCTTCAAAGCACCCAAATCAAGTCAAACTTAGTTAAAATCTTTTTATCCAGACAACACTAACCACGCAGTGCACAGCCATCGTGAAGAGGGATGTGGGAGAAAATTGATCAAATAGTCAGTGACAGAGAAGCTTCTGCTGACTTCTTAGAGAAGTGCACACTGCATCATGTGAGTGTGTAAACATGGTGCTCAGTGTAAACACTCTGCACAGGAAGAATTTAAGGAGCAATAATGAGTGAAGTTAGGTTCCACCGTTTGAATACTGCATCGGCTTAGTGGCTGCTCAGAATCAAATAGCTGATGAATAAAAACTTGATGAATCACTAAAGAAAGTGAAATAGAATTTGCCATCATTATTTTCTTCTCATAAATCAGGCTAGGGAAAACATAGTGAGACAAACAAGTTATTTATAAATGGAAGTAAATCATTTTGAAATGGTGTAGGATGCTTAATTTAAATCAACTTTAAATGATAAGATGAATACTGAGAGTCAACAACACCCTCTCAAGCTAAAGACCACTACAGGCACCCTGAGTCCAAGGGAGTTTATTTATTGATTTGCTGATATACAAGTGAAAGATGTGGGAAGTCATATCCATTAAATCCTGATAGAAAGGACATTATCAGTATTTGGGCTTGATTTCAGTGTTCTGGTGGAGATGTAAGGAAGTGATCCTTTGTACTGAGTTTTTTAGTTTTTGGTTTTTTTTTTTTCCTCAGAAAATTCAGGTAATTCAAAGACTGGGCATCACAATAATTTGGATGATGAAACAATGAGGGAAAGCTCAAGCTGTTGTTGACAAAGGAGCAACGGGTGCCCGCAGCAACCCAATATGGAGAACTAGTTGCATTTTGCAATTTGAGCAGTGGAATTTTTATCCTGTTGCATTAGCATGATAGAGTGTCCTCCTATGTTGAAGCCTTGGAAATTGTCATTGGTTATAGGAGGACATTAGAGGCTCATTTAGAATCTGCTACCATCTCCTAGCAACACCAAGCCTGATGTGATGTCAGTCTACCTCTCAGAGGACGGGTTTTTTTTTTCCCTCTTGTTTCAAACATGTTAGAGAATTTAACAATTTTTTTTAGATACAGCACATTTATATACTAAAATAAAGAATCCTTAATTCAATCTACCTAAAGGTCTATTCTTACACAAGGAACAGTAGTTTTTATATCCAAAAATAAATAAATTAAAAGAAGAAGGAAGAGAAGGCAGGAAAGAGAAAGGAGGGACCTTAGTATTAACAAGGGGTAGCTGTGTGAGAAATGTCAGGTGACGAGGAGCCCTCTGAGAAGATCCTCAGCTATTGCTTCAGAGTTGGCTAAACTTAGGCTTGCTTCTGATGAATAGAGTGTATGAGATGTCACTGCTCACAGTGAGCTATGAAAAGCCATGACTTCCATCTTTCTTGCATTCACTCTTTCTAGTCCTGTTTGCTTTCTCCAGTGAAGCACACTTCTGTACACAGAAGCAGGAAGAAGCAGAGGGCACCAGCAAGGAATAGAAGTAAACAGGTCATTACTTCAGAAGTAACTGAATCCTGCTGGCAATCATGTGAATATACTTGGAATCACACTGCCCCAGCTAAGCCCTGAGATAGCTGTAGTACCTGACCATTCCCTCAATGACCGCTTTATAAGCACCGTAAAATGGGGACTCAGCTGAGTAGTAAACTGATTCCTGATTTACAGAAACTTAGCCAAGAATTCAGATTACTAATATCTGATATAATCTGTTATACAGCCGCAGATGACTAGGGCAGGAATGCGGGGCCAGAATAAGGATACAGAGAATGAGGAGACAGAGGACATAGATTTAAAGGAGACACTTGTTCTCAAGATGTTTGAGTTCTTTGCCATCTAATGCTGATCAAACTATCAAGGGGTAAGTCAAAAGTGAACTATCAACATCAGATTTCAGGAGGGGATAAAGGGGGTTGACTGTGGATGTGGACCTACTTGAGATGTGCAAGAATATGGAGTAGCTTAGCACCCAGGGCCTCTACATGACTTGGCTTATAAAACCACTTCATTCCAAACAACGTACCTAGCAACCTAGGATCCCTGCATGCATCAAGCTGCACTGAACACCTGTTATAAACAATGGAAATGCTTTACACCCCTTAGCTATTATTGATAACTCTATTTTTATTCAAACTTACTGGGACACAGTACAGGAAATATGAGCTATGTATGGACTGATCTGGCAAGAATGAGTTTGGGTTGCATCTTATGAGTGTGCATAATTGATAATGCAAATGCAGATGCATTGTGGGTAAGGATATGTTCAGTACAGAAAGGGTAATGCAATTTAATCAATCTATCATTTAAAGTAGAGAACCACCCAAATTGTGACCCTTAACAACCAATCTTTTTCTTCTTTTGAATCCTATAAAAATCAACCTAGGTTCTGAGTATCTTCACTCACATGGTTGGCTGTTGGCCTTGACCATGTATTCCTTGCTATTCTGTACTATTGCTACACTTTGAATAATATTTCACAGATACTTTATAATTTGAGAGCTTTTATCTTATTGTTGAGTAGGAGTTTAAGAACCTAGAAACCCAGCTGAGGCCTTATCTAAGAGTAACATACATATTTTATCATAGCTCAATTCCATTGAAATCTAGTGCCAAAATTATAATCAGTATTCTATGAATTAAATACCAGGGTTTATATAATATTCTAGATATCCAATTTAGGGAAATTTAGAAAAATGTATTCTTTGGGTAGGAGGCAGAAAACATGAAAGAGAATTCATTTTGGCTTAAATGTTTTGAAATATTTATTAAAGGAAGTTCTGATAATACCTTTTACATATCAGTGTTGTGAACTAATCTCCTTAAGCACCTCAGCAGGAAGTAGACAGACCAAAGATAACAGCCACAATATTAAAAATAAACGACCCAGCAGGAACAAACCTAGTGAATGACTCATTTCAATGGTGCCCCATGTGTGCCAAAACCAAACTGTAAATGAAGCAGTTTACAAGAACTTCAAGATAAAATCAAATTGCATCTAAATATTAGATCAGAAAATGTCAGTGGTCCAAACCTTAAGCAACTGATAGTTCTTTGTGATACTTCAATTCTAATTTTAAGCACTCTAATGTACAAAAGCCAATCATTGCTTTAGCTATATGTTTTCAAACTTTGCCATGACCAAGAAAGCCAAAAAGTTTATCGCAGAAATTTAAATCATAGGAAATCCAAGAAACATCTGTCTAGTTCTTCTATAACTTTAAAGGGTCCAGTGGAAAAAGGAATTCAAATTTTAGTAGGTGGGATGTATTTTGAAACTCTACAATTTAAAGTTTTAGAAAATTCATTTTGAACAACGTGACATTCATTTAGAGCTATGAGCTGTTGCTATAACGGTTTAATAAGGGCTCCAAGGAAGCAGCTTCATTACCATATGAGATATGCTATATGAAAATTCCCACACCTCAGGTCACTCTACTGAGTCAAAGTCTGGGGATGGGACTCAGCAATGGACAGTGTTCTATTCCCTCCATCTTCATCTGAGAGTTGAAAGTTTGATTGCTGGTCTCTCAAAATATGATTTCTTCTCTAACCCAGGAAACAAATCAGATTTCCTGGGATTTCAAAGGACTTGACCACTTGACCAACCCAGGTCATAGTTCTGAAGAAGACTCCTTAGAAGGGAAGAGAGTAATAATGAACATATATTGAGAAATACTGATTGAAATGGAGAAATGTAACTGCAGAGACTTTAAGAGACAGAAGTAAAAGTCCAACCTGAAATTTATTCTTGCTTTCCTGGTTCCTCAAGTTGATACCATGAGGATTGAGAATCAGGCCAGATAATTCTCTTTGGGACAGAATGTGATCCCAGTATACCGCTACTCTTCTTGTGATAAAGAAGCAGCTACTTATTTAGAACCATCATCTCTTACAAAGCTCACACAAAAGCATGCATCTGTTGGCTTTGTATATGCCCATGTAAATCCTTTACATAACAATTGAGTATGTTATATTATATGAATGCTCAGATACTACAAATAATACTTTATTATTATTACTAGCATTATTATTATTATGTGTTTACACACAGTGTAGGTGAGAGGACAATCTTCAAGAACAGGTTCTCTTTCCTCTCTGGGGTCCAGTAGGGACTCAGATACTTTTGCTTGTATCTTTACAACACAATGATTTTCTCTCTCTTTTTCCTTTTTTCTTTATAAAATAATTTATCTTTTGAGATTATAATATAATTATATCACTTTGACTTCCTACTTCCAAACCCTACCATACATTTTCCCCTTGCTCTCTTTCAAATTCATAACTACTTTATCCTTAACTGGTTATCTATCTATCTATCTATCTATGTATCTATCTATCTGTCTATCTATTTATCTATCTATCTTCCTAAATATAAAAACACAACCTTCTCTGCTAATATAATGTTACTTGTTTATATGTTTTCTTAAACTCAGTTAACTTGTTTATAGCTCTTAATGTCTGTAAATTAGGTTGTTCCTAGAATTTGTTTTACTTCCTTTGAATGTGTGTGTTTATAACTTAATTGTTTCTTCAGCCTATATACTATTTTATTTTGCAATAAATGTTTATGCCTAAAGTAAAATCTCTTTAAAAGTCTCCTTAGCATATAGGAAGCATATAGACCAGTGTTTGCCACTTGCGCGTAGTGTCTGCTCCTAGGAAACTAAAGCATACAAAAAAATGATACCATGCATCTTGTGGGTACCACAAGACTTCAGTTGTTTTCTCTAGATACTTTGGAAGAGGATATTATGGAATCAGTTAGATATGTGCACAATGGCTCTGAATTTTAGTGACACCACCTCCTTAAATGGTTGGGAAAATAGATGGAGAGAATTGGATTTTATGCTAAGTAACATTTAGCAGATAAAGACAGGAAGATTCACTGTTCTGGAATGAATAATGAAGTTTGATACAATGAAAAATTCTACCCAGTGAATCACTGCTCTAAGACACATATATAGATGGAATCCTGTATTCTGTTTGGGATTAGAAAAGGGGAAATGCTGGGATGGCATGGGAAATTCACTGTGAATGACAGAGGTTATATCATCACAGGGGACATCAGCAGGTGGAGCCAGCTAGGAGCATCTTGATAGTAAACACTGGAAATAGTCACTTAGAGATCTGTTGGTCAAAATCAAACAAACAAACGAACAACAAATAAAAGTACTCTTACGATGATAGTCAGCAGGAAAGACAATATGCTCTCTCAAATTGACCTTCTGATAGTATCTATAACTGGACAACAGGCAATGAATGCTTGGAGTTAAATAAAACAGCAATGTGCATAAATAATTAATTCAGTGAGAAATCCCCCTACTGAAACCAGAGGTATGATTTTTAATCAAAGATTATGGAGATGAAACACAGCTAGGCTAAGTATAGCCAAGTACTTGTCTTTGATGATCTGGCCTTAATCTATGGTCTCTTTCATGCTTTATAGAAGAGGAGATTCCATTTAGAAGTGTGTGTGTGTGTGTGTGTGTGTGTGTGTGTGTGTGTGTGTGTGTGTGTGTCTGTGTGTGTTAGTCTCACAGGACATGTTTTCCAAACTAGACATAACTTTGTTCTGATTTCCTGTTTACATAAACATATTTTCAGAAATTGTGCCTGGGATGGCTTGAATTGTGCTTTAGTATTTCCCAAACAAAACTAAAACAATCCCTGGTTAAGTATCATAATGCTGAAGAAATGAAGGGGATGTTATTTTGGTTTTGGTTTTTTGTTTGTTTGTTTGGTTGGTTGGTTGGTTTTTGTTGTTTGTTTGTTTTGTCTTGTTTTACAAAGCCTTCATAAAATATTTAGTCTTCTCTGTTCAAATTGTGATAGTATGTATGGTGTGTGTAATTCCTGGTTGTGTCTCTCAAAAAGAATCTGGGGTATAGGTATGCCATCACACAGGTGTTTGTAGTGTTTGGTTCGGTTAACCATTCCTAGCTCCCACATGGCAGGTGTCCTCTGTAAGTCCTGTCCCAGGGGATCTTCTGCCCTCTTCTGGCTGCCATGAGCACTGCACAGATGTGCACGCAGAGGAAACATACAGAAACCTAGCAAACACACAAAAAAATATCTTGCCTTAGCACACCCTGGCAAACGTTCCACTACTGTGCTACATTCCTACCCTAAAGAAGTTTAATATAAGAAGCACCAAATCTAATCTTTCTGCTATTTTACCCATGGAAGAAAAAGAAAAACAAAGCTCTCCCTCTGAAACCTTGTGAAAGTTTCCTATGAACCAAAAAAAAAAAAAAAAAAAAAAACTTTAATGTTATGAATTAAATTAAACCAATCTTGAATTTAAAATTCAGAGAGGGGTGTAACTGGGGGCAAAGAGGTTTGGGGACAGACAAAGGAGAAGTTTAATTACAACAACAACAACAAAAACTTCAAGATACCCAACGCTATCACTCTAACACAGCAAGCCCACTCACATCTCTTCAGCCATTTTCACCCATTGTCCATGATTTGCTACTCAGTGAATGAGAATTATGACAAGATGCTTAAGAAATGGACATCTTTGCTTTGACCTTTAAAATGAGCTTTCATGTGGAGTCTGTTAGATATGCAGCTATGTTGTGTTATGACACACAGTAGAATATTTATCTCTCCTAATGGTGGCTCATATAGACATTTATTTGTCAAGTGGACTGATTGTTGGCTAATATGACATAAAAATATTCATTTGAACGCTGGGTGGTAGTGGCGCATGCCTTTAATCCCAGCACTCGGGAGGCAGAGGCAGGCAGATCTCTGTGAGTTTGAGGCCAGCCTTGTCTACAAAGTGAGTTCCAGGAAAGGTTCAAAGCTACACAGAGAAACTCTGTCTCAAAAAACCAAAAAAAAAAAAAAATCATTTGAATTGAGTCCTGGGATCCCACCGAAAGTCAAATGTAGACTTTATAATATACTTTATATATTACTTTATAATATAATAGGCTTCCTAGTTTCTAGTGCGGGCTGTTTCTAGTGCTGATTGAAGTCTGTAAATCACTAAGCATGTGAAAAGTATCATAACTGAAACAATTTACACTAGCTTTGAATAACTCCAGAATGGATTTGATATTCAGCAAATGGAAATTTGAAAGCCCTGGAACATAGGCTTTCAGTGTTCATGTATTTATTTCCATACAGATATTTTACTTAGGACTTTTAATATTTGATAATAATAGCTTTAAATAGCAATATTGGGTTTGATACATACAATCACTTATGAATCATTTTAGGTCTGGATCATTACTTGATGCATGTAAAGATCAGCTACCTAGTTATCTTGAAGGAAAGAGACAGATTTGCAGACATACGCATAATGGAGCTATAGATATATGGATTTATTAATGTATATTATATATACTCAAATTATATTATATCTATTGTTCATATATATATATATTTATGACAAAGTTATCCCTGTATAGAAAATACAATAACTTTTCTGATGTAGAGCCTGTGATAACAAATATTTCATCTTTCCCCCAAAATGTGTTCTAGAAGAGTTCCTGTTCATATTATAAATAACAAGTAAAAAAAGTCATCATGAGTAGGAAGTAATAAGTACTGCTTTGTTCTTTCATATCAGTTCTGTAAATCAACCTTCTTTGGTGTGTTTGTGTGTGTGTGTGTGTGTGTGTGTGTGTGTGTGTGCGCGCGCAGGTGTATTCTTAACAACTGTAGACTGAATAAATAATATATTGAATGAAATGTTTAGGATAGAAAGTCTACTTTCCAACTCTGGTTGAATCAGTTGTGTACATCAGGTTCACTGAAAATGAAGCTTATATTTTAAACCTATTCTTAATTTATTTTTAGTTTCATCAATTCTTGCATGACTCATGCTTCCCTAAACAACATCATCCAAGTGAACTTGAATCCTCACACAGTTCACTAGGTATGTATCCTTTAAGCCGTATCTGGAATCACATGCCCCCCCTCGGCTTGCTTCTGACAGACAGCTACCTCAGAATCCAGAGAAGAATCTAGGAGGGGAAGAAGACCAGTAGGTCATTACGATGCATTTCTTAGAAATGGATGATCATTGAGTTTCAAAGAATTAACATTGCTGACACTATTAAGTCTGATAGGTTTTTTGTTTGTTTGTTTGTTCAGTACTCCACGCTGGAAATACAAACGAAAGGGACAGTTAAAGGTTCTGGTCATGTGTGATTTTCCCATTTGTAAACTAACTTAATGTTAGCCTAAGGCTGCCTCTGTGTCTTTAGTCTCTTTGTTATAAACAACAAACGTAGCTTAGTCTCTAAAATAAAACAGATGTCTAACAGTGGCATTGAGGTTTCTGCTATTGCTTTTTGTTTTGCTTTTTGCTTTTGTTTGGGTTACTGCTCCTTTGTGGGAGCAGTGCTGACAAGATGGTGACAGAGCTGAGGAAAGAATTTCTCAAGACAGAAAGGCAGAAGTAAAACTTTATTTGATATGCTGTGATGAGCGGCCGTGAAAAAGCCAGCGGAGGGAAGCTGGCTGTACAGAGATCTCCCAAGGAGCACTTTTATGGGTAGAGGGGTTTCACAGAGGCAGTCAGAGTGGGCTTTTTCTATTATAATGCAACTATATAGTTCCCTCCTTCTCTTTCCTCTTACCAAGCCCTCATGTGTATGCCCTGCCCCTTGCTCTTTCTCAAGCTTATGATCTGTTTTCCTTAATTGCTGTTGCATGATTCCTAAGCCTATAAATAAATGCGCCCTTCTAGGTCCCTATAAAGTCACTTGCATGTATATTATTTGCAGCTGACCACAGAGTATTGGATAAGCGTTCGGTGTCTTCTTCTCTGGGGAAGACTATATTTTCGGCTCTCAGCATTTCTTAGTGGCCTACACTTCTCTGTCTATGGTCAAAGTCTCCTGAGCTTCCTTCTTTCCATATTAGCATGTCTGTTGGTGTTTTCATGGTTTAGGCTGCCATGCTGATGGGACTTCATGGGTATAGCTTCTTTGACAATCACAGGAGACACGGGCTCACAGCAAACTCCCCGTTCCTCTGGCTAATCCAATATTTTTCCCCCTCTTCTGCAATAATCTCTGAGCACAGGTATATGATCTCCTGTTCTCTGTGTTTAATTGGTTGCAGCTTTTTTAAAACAGTCTCTCTGTTACAAAGAGAAAATTCTTCGACCAGAGGTGAATATTACACTTATCTTTGGTATAAAGACAAATATTTAGACAGTAGGTAGGGATTATGCTGGTTTAGCAATGTGGTGACTATAAATTCTCCTCCAAGATCCCATGGCTTTTCTATCCCTGGTGGATGGCTAGCTTTCCAGTACTGGGCACAATCTCCCTCTTGTTAAGTGTGCCTCAAATCCAATTAGAGACTTGATTTTAGCCAAGGCATGTATTCCACTATTGCCCCCTGAAGGTGATCGTGCCATTCAGGTTGTTACCGTAGTTCATAGCTGTCACAGATGAGTAGAATTATTAATTTCTTCTTTCCCTTAGAAGCTTCAGTGGCACCTCTGGTACCATGAATTCTAGTCCTCCAGGAGAGTGATTTTAGGCTAGCTTAAGCTTGGGTTCTCTGGGTCCTGTGTCTGAAGGATGTGGTGTCTTCAGCAATAGGGAATTACCTTCTACCTCTGGGAGGCAACCAAGGACAATTAGTAATAGCCTATAATATTTGGGGAGTCGCCTGTATAATCATGATAAACAACTCAAAAGGGGGATTCTGGTGCCTAGTGTTGGAAGTTTTGTTAGATGGTTCATTGGGAGCAATGCCAGGCCAGGTGGGGCATTCATTCAAGCTATATACTTACTTATATACATACCTTATACATATCATGTGTAATTTTAGGTAGATAGATAATAATATGATTCCCTACAACTTTTTCAGACATCCTTGCCATAACTTTGCACACCGATTTGTGTATTTATCTCCCTCTCCCTGTAATTAACACCCCCACCCCTGTTTGCTCTGGCCAGAGAGGTCTTCAACGGGGACCTAAAGGGAGGGCCAGCAATTGAGAGGGACAAGAGACACAAAGAATGAGAGCAAGACAGGACGTTCTGATCAAGCTCCAAAATTTTATTTTTCTCTCAAGGTAAATATAGGTAGGCAAAGGGGGTTGCAAGCAGGAAGGAACTTAATTATGTGCTGTTCTTAATTATGGAAATGTTGCTCTGAAGGTTATCTATCTACCCTTGTCTAACTCCCTAATTGCTTAATTAACTGCAGCTCATTCACCTGATTTCTGAGAAGAGGGTCTGGTATCTGTGGGAAGAGGTTCTGGTGCTATGGAGACTTAAGCAAGGCCTAGATCTAAGAAAAGAGGAGAGAAGCCTAAATATGACAGCATGTATATCAAGAGTCACTTAAGCATATGGCTCCCGTCACCTGTTCATTATTCCCACTTCTCCATTCAAATAACAGTTCCCTGCTATTTCCCTCTGTACTGCCCGCCCAGTCCTTTTTTACTTTTATGTTTTCTGTAGTTACTCCAGGTTATGGAGCTCTTAAGCTCTCAATGTGAACTAATCCATCTACCTCACTTCTCTGAGATCTAAAATCAGAGTAATAATGTGTACTGCTCAAGGTCATCACAAAACTAAGTTGAAATCACTAATTTCTTTCTCCCATAACCTATATGTATTTCTATTCTATATGAAACATATTTAAGATTTGATAGCTTACTTGTTTAGTATTTCTTGGGTTTGTTATTTCAATTACACCATTTTTCTTTTCTCAGAAGAAAGCTTTATGCCATAAGAATTAACCTTCAAATACCACATCCCATTTCTGTACCGTGACTTGAAACTTATTCTTCTAGAAACACATCTAAGGTAATTACTTCCTTTCCTTGGGGAGCTGACATGGTAAATTTTCGTTTGTTTATCTGTATATTTTGAGATTGGGTCTCATGCAGCCCAGAGTGGCCTCATACTGTCAGTGTAGCTGAGGATGACCTTGAACCCTGATCTTTTTCCTTCCTTTCCTAGTGCTGAGATAGATGTCAAGTATGTGCCACTACATTAAGTTTGATTTGAGAGTTATAAAGTCAACCATATGAGTGGCAAATGACAGGGCCTCAGAAACAGCTGCAACTGTTTTCATAGACATTCTTCTTGCAACCTAGACATGCATGCACAGATCATGAAATCTAGAATTCAATGTGGTAGCTAGGGTAAGAGTAGAGGGCCAGGACTCAGACTAGCTAGGCCTACTTCCCAGGTCTGTCACTAATTTACATATATATATATATATATATATATATATACACACACACACATATATATATATATAATAATTCTCTGCTACTGTTAGTGCTCATGAGATAACTAAATAAAATAATTATATAAAAATTTTAAATGCTGTGAATGACCTTCTAGACACCTTCCAGTGACAACGGTCAAGGAACTCCAAAATATTCTTGTCATGCAATGATCAGCTTCTACTTACTTGTCTTTATTCTTAAGTGAATCATGCACTTTTTGTTGCCTATATCACAGCTAATAAACTATGCAGGCTTCTTTGGTAGCTGTTTTCCAAACTTGTTCAGTATAATCTCTTTATACTGTTTATTGCTAAAATGGAAAGCTCACCTTGTGAAGGTGAGAGAGGAAAAGGACATTTACTCAGAGCTAAGTTGACTAGAAATGAATAGCTTTAAAAGGATAGTAGACAGTGATGCCTAGGGACCATTACAGTAAGAGTGAATAGTTAGCTGAAGCAAGCTAAGGTAGACCAGTAAGCCTCATTTGATAAATAGAAGAGCTATATTTTACCTTGGGTTACACTGTTAGTAAATGCAGGGCTCAGGACCTGAGCTCCGACAGTCCTGGAGTTGTCATTGACTTTGCAGGTTTTAATGTAAAAAGAACATGTCATTAAAGTCATTATATCACCTCCTTTTTCTGGTCTTCTGCCTCCAATTTCCCATTCCAAAGCCTTTTGTAACTATATAGACTGTGAAAAAAAATGCCAGTTTTCAATTGAACTTGCTAGTTTGGTTAGCAATTAAGCCATTTAATCTGTGTTCTTTTTTCTTTTAATACACTATAAATAACTTAACAGCATGGTCAAAGAGAAGATTCACAAACGACCAAACAATCTTGCACACTTGCTGAGTACCACATGATACATTCTTTGCCTTCAGAAGTTTTTAATGTATAATAAATTAAACAAGCCAAGATTAAAAACAGTCACCAATTAAATAGTCCTTTAAGTCAGCAAGGAATATCCTTGACCTTTCCAAACTCACACTTTCGAAGAGAAACAAAAATAAATAAATATATCAACTCATCAAAAAGTTACCTGTTTATTTTTATAGGGAAACAAATCAATAGAAATATGGACTATAATAATTTTTGTAAAATGTATTTTGTGAAAATTTTCCCTCAGCATCATTATAATGACGGTGAAAGCAGTGTATGGGACTGAGTTGAATGACTATGTTGCTTGCTGATGTTTCCTGGTTATTAAGGACCACTGAGTCTGTTTATTAAGAGCTTGTGTTGCTTTCTGCCATTAATGCATATGAAATGAGAAATTCCTTGGAGTTCACACGAAAGCATTCCATCTGGTTCTGTTGTATTAAGTCTCTCATCACATCTAAGTTCCTTGATATATTCTTGCACTAGACATTAAAATCATTCACTTTGGCCTTGACTACCACCTACTATTGTGTTCCTAATAATAGAAAGAAATTATAGCTTTCTCTACTTGAGCGTCTATTGCAAGGTCAGTGATTATTCACTAGGACACATTAATAGCTAATAACACCAGGAACTATTTAGATGAATAAAGGTTATAAAGGAATGACAAACTGCAGAGAATTAGAAAAAATTTCTTCAGTGTTTAAGTAGAAATTATTTATTACTAATTATACCTGTTTTTATGTATGCATAGATTTCCTTTCATGCTTATGCTTCCTACATATGCTACTAAGAAAGTTTAGATATAGTGACTCCCCAGCACACACAAGCACCATGGTGGTCAGATTTCAAATTCTAAAGCCATCATTAAATAAAAAATATTCAGGTCTTGTTATACAAGTAATTGATAACAAGCCTGGGGCACAAAAAATTTAAGACAAACTAAGTGGAATACTTAGTAACATGAGTAAATATAATATGAAGAATATATTTGCATATCCATAATATAAATTTATATTTTATTTATATCTATGATATAAATACACATATACATACAGTGAAAAGGTTTTTTTTCCCTTATACAATAATTATAATATGTAAAGGAAGATACAGGAAATAAGACTTTCAAGGAATGTGAAGCAATTGTGTACTGGAAAATTTGCTAAAAGGGCACTTTCTGTAGGAATTGAAGTCAAGGTTTACCAGGGAAGGGATATAAGCCCTTCTTTTTATAAGATACATTTAAAGACCAAACACTACACTTATGGAATTCTTTTCAATACACATGACTCTAGTGTAATTTTGAGAAATGTTCTGGACAAACCCAGGTTAAAGGATGATCTACAAACCAAATTCTCTCCATGTAGTTTTCAATTTCAAGATCAACAAAGATAATGAAAAACAGAGAGCCATAGCAGTTTGGGAAGATTAAGGCACCATGGCAAACAAACGTATGTGGGATATGGGAAAGAACAACTTGTAAAAGATGAGGAGGGCATGCAGTTTTCCTGGTTGATGGTGTTGTATAACATTCTCTTAGTTTTCTTAACTCCATGATATCATTTGAGACATTAATGCTAGAGGAATCAGAACAGTGAACGAACAGGGGTGCCTTATCCTCCCCTATGTTAAGCTTGAAATCTCAAAATAAAGCTTTAGCAGGCAAGAATTATGAAGTAAGTGGAGATAGTTTCAAATTCTTAATTCCATTGCTAGAAATAAACTTGGCCACCTGTCACTGTATGTAGAACAGACATTGTATTCACTCTCACAATAATAAGTCAATAAAATAGTTTTTAAATGTCTTATGGTTTTTAAATATCTTACAATTACTCTTTATAACGTACTATAAGAAACTGTTACAGAATATCATTTAAGGGCAAAATTTTCAACAATAACAATAACAATAGCAAAGAACCCCAGGAAGACAGAAGTAGATTTAATATCATCTAAAGGTCATTTTATTTTCAGTACTTTGATTGGCAGCTGGCAGAGGCCACCAGATTGTCCCACTCCTCCTCCAGCATAATCTTGCTTAGCTCTCTTATTTCAATATTACAGTTGGCCTCTAGACCCTTACTGAGCTCCTTGCAAAGCGAAGATAAATTGCTTGAACTAATTTACTTGAAATCCTTCTGGAATAAATGATGAAATGCTTATTAGGAATATTTTATGTTCAGAAATTTCATTATATAAATTACTTAAATTAATTAAAGTGTAGAAACCTAATGACTAATGTTCAAAATCCATTAACTAATTAAAAGAGACAAATGAATTCCCACGCCATTCCCTTCTTCATACCTTACTAAACGCTTCTGGAAGTTAGTAAATTTGTTTATGTTGTAAGTGTTCACTCTACTGCATGAGAGTAAAAATTACCTTTCATTTTTCAGTCCAGAAGATCTCACTTTGATTACCCTCTTTAGCACCTTCTACTTTAACTGATTCATAATTTGAAAATTTGTTACCTGTTGAAAGTGTAACAATGTTCTTCCAATGAAGGAGGTGGCTATGCTTATGGTAATTTCATAGGATAAAGAACTAAGAAAATATCTGAATAGAAATTGGAGAACAGACTCTAAAGGGGAGAGCCTGTATGGAACAAGTAAGCATGAACAAACTCTGCATTTTGCCAAAGAATTATGGACAAAAGCTAGTAGGAAGGGTGCTTCCAGCCCAACTCCACATTGATGTCTCCATTTTGCCTTAATCAAAGGAATGGTGTCTTCAGTATTAGGGCTTTACTGAATCTTGGTGGTCAGCCAAGAGTTATGTCATAGTCTATACTGTTTGAGAGCCAGGGGGGCCTCCCTGACTAGCAGCTTATGGGGAGGTGGCCTACATCTAGCACTGAGGCTTTTACTTAATTACTTATGCTTTCTGGGAGAAGTATTATTCACCCTTATGTGAGACAACTCCACTCACTTATTTTTTTAATCTACTCTTTTTTAAAAGGTCATGAAATACTAGGTTTCCACATAGCTTTAGAAATCATCATCCCTCTTTCCATTCCATATATAAATGAATATAACCGTATTCAATTAAATATTAATTTAATTTTAACAAAACTATGTTTGTGTGTGTGTGCAAAATTCTGTGTTAATTCCTAAATATATACAGAAATGTGTTGTTGGCTTGGCTCAGATTTTACAGGGAATTTGATTTCTTTTCCTAGAAGCTTTGATATTTTAAAATCATGTGTGCATATCTGTGTATGATATATACACACACACACACACATACATACATACAAACACACATATGTATGTATGTATGTATGTGTATGTGTGTGTGTGTGTGTGTGTGTGTGTGTGTGTGTGTGTGTCACAGTGCACATGTCAAAGTCAAAGAAAAACCTTGCCACTATTGCGCTGATAGACATATTGTTCAGTTAGGCCATTACTATAGCTCACAGCATTTACAGCCAAGTAAAGCTACTGGTAACTTGTTACCTTAGGAGCCTGCATTTTGTCTTCCAACACTAGAAAAGCTAGCCAGTAGGAAGCATGCTTCCGGCTCAGTTCTAGCTTGAGTTCTCTGTGTGCTGTGATCCTAGTGAGTCATGTCTTCAGCATCAGGGTTTTATTATCAAGTTCCGGTGATTTAGCCTTTCTTGTCATCTCTACTTGATGCAGGTCTTTTTGTGGATCCAGGATGAGTACACCAGACTAGCTATCCCAAGAGCCTCTAGATAGTTTCCTCTTTCTGCTCTCATTTGTCTGGGATTACAGGAACATGTCACCATTATGACAATGTGTATTCTAGGGATCTAGTCTCAGGTTCTCATGGTGGCATGGCATCACATAACCCACTGATACATCTCAGTCACAAGACCAGGCCAGATTTGAGAACTGTATTCTTGTCTTTGATGTTCTCTGACAAATACTGAGAGCATTACTACACCAGCTGGTGCTGAGAAATAGCATCATTGCCTATCTTGCTTGACACTATGATTCTTTCTATATGAGAATTTATGGCTGGCGTTAAATCTAGAGATGTGGCTGATTATTGCTGCCGTTACAGTCTTGTTATTTCCTGTTTCATTATCTCTCCATCTTGAACACCAATCACATGCTTTTGACAACTTTACTTTGTATTCCATGCCCCTAAGCTTTGAAAATATAGCATTTACTATATTTCTTTTCCTACTCTCTCCAGGGAGTTTCTCAAAGTGTTCTGTCCCATAAATTCATTCTAAAACTGTCTCTCTCATGTTTCACATACAATCAAATTGTTCTTTATTGTCTTTTTCAAATGAAATATTTCCTCTTTGTTCATCTTTATTGGATGCTACACCAGTTAGACCCACGTGAAGCATGGCAATGTCTTTGTTTTATAGGCCTCACATTTCCCGGGTGTTTTAGCTTTATTTTTGCCCATGGGTTTGTGCTCTTGTGCATTTCAGGTTTTCTGTAGATAATGTAAGTGGGACAAAGAATGACAGCTGGGTAAGTTCTGCCCCCACTGGGAAATTGTAAAGAGGATGTAAGAATCCCTAAGCAAGAAGTGTTGAACATCAGTGAAACTCTGCAGGCCAATGTCATTTTTTTTTCACCAGGTAAATTTCTGATTTACATTACTGAGCATTTCTAGAAAAAAAAAATATTTGGAGGGTGCTCCTTTCTTTGAGATTATGGAGATCAAGAACAGTGAGGAATATGTGCCTGTGACTGTTTCTCTGCCCATTCATGCCAAGTCCCACCCTGTGGAAACAGGCCGTGGACCAACACTGCAGGCCTCTATTATGCAGAAGTAATCTCTACAGCAGCTCGGTGGACTGTACATGGATAGGGAATGCAGAGAGTGAGAAAAATAGTCTTTCCCAGGAAAAGGCACACCAATGGGTTATCCAATGCCAAATGATCAGCCCTGAAAAGAAAGACACATCAAGTAACATTATGCAGACTAATCATGTTGTATTTGTGTATGTAGAAATCTATATGTATATACATATACTTATATGCATGTAACAACAAATAATGCAAAAATTGACCAAAACAATTTTTTTCTTTTTTTCGAGACAGGGTTTTCCTGTGTAGCTTTGTGCCTTTCCTGGAACTCGCTTCATAGACCAGGCTGGCCTCAAACTCATAGAGATCCACCTGCCTCTGCCTCCTGAGTGCTGGGATGAAAGGCATGAGCCACCACTGATTGGACAAGAGATCAAAATTTAAAAGAGAGCGAGGATGGGATTTATAGGAGAATTTGAAGAAATTGGAAAGTGAAATGATGAAAGTATATTATAATCTCGAAAAAAGAAAGAATTTTTAAAGGGAGTAGATCATAAACACTTCCTTCCAGACTGTCCCTTCACTTCTGCTTCTATTTTGGACTTGGTGTCTACACATAAGGGACATGGGATGCTTCATTACATTTAATTTAGCACTGTTGAAATTTATCCTACAACATATACCATCGCTGAAGCTGCTAAGTTAGTTTACTGAATTTGTCTTTATCTTTCAAATTTATGAAAACATGGAATGAGTCCACTGATACCTTCTAATTACATTTTTTTAATTCAGCGGAAAGAGACTATGGGTAGCTAAATTGAGCCAAGAAGAGTTATTCAGTTGGGGGAGACATCAAGATGTACATGGTAACAAGGTTATAAATCTCAGAAGGACTGAGATGAGGTTGCCAACTGGTATATCTGACACAAGAAGAAGCATTGATAATTAGTGGTGTTTCTCCATCTGGTGAGCAGCTACATGCATGGGGCTATGAACAAGTCATACAATCAAAGTCAAAATCAGATTTACTCCCTATTGATAGCAAGTATTCTCAATGATTAGGAGTCTTATTTCTAGGTAGTGGAACTGTGTCTGTTTCTCCCACTTCCCTATAAAACTATATAGTGTTTCAAATGTCCAGAGTGAACTTTTCTCATGGGTATAGTATAAGATTCTTTTAATATGGAGCACATGTAAGTTTCCCGTAAGACTCTTTATTAACTGAATAAAAAAAAAAATTCTCTTTCGATCCATGCAATTGCAAGTGATGCTTAACTATGAGATGCAAAGAATAAAATTAGCCCTTAAGAGAATGTGAGACTGAATGTTTGCTGAGGAGGAATATTAGAAAGTTAAGGAGAGGGAACGAGCCTTGAAAAAAAGCATTCAGAAATGGTTTCAGTTCTCATCAGGTTCAAATAATGCACAGCTGACTTAGCGGGATGGCTCCCTGGATCAATTATTCTGAATGCTTTTGGATGTATGTGGATGTATGTCGATAGGGGAACAGATTGTATGATGCTCTCAGCACATTAGGCAGAAGCTGCTTTTAGTGAAGTTTCAAATTATCTGGGCACTTGATGAACTTAACTAGAGTATAAATTCCCCCGTCTCTACTTAAGCCCCTGTCTTTTGGTGCTAATGAAAAACTCTCTGATTGCATTTTATACTCTATGAGGTGTAAATTGCTTCAGTAAAATTAAGATGTGCCAGTATTCAATGTACTAACAGCTTTTCTACTTTTTTCTAAATAGCAGGAGTCGGAAATCGAAAGGAAAATATACTCAAAGTCTAGCTTTTAATAATAAAGTAATGTAATAATGTTATGCTTTTGAACAGATTTATTTTATTTTTAAATACATGTATGGGGGACCATGTGCCTATCTGTGCAGGTGCACAAGGAGCCTCTGGAGATGGAATTAAAAACATTTGTGAGCTGCCCATAAAGGTACTGGAAACCAAACCCTGGTCTTCTGCAAGAGCAGCACATCTTAAAAGCTGAGACATCTCTCTAGTCCCATAGTGTTATGTTTTTAAGCACATTTTGTTGGTTAGTGTTATTATTTCACTATTTTTTATCATTTTTTGTGTATATCATCTCTGGCTATATGATTATTTATATTGAAGAAAGTGTATTAACTATGATCAGAGATGACAGTTAATATCCAACAAAATAAGGAGTGTATTAAGACTTGTCTTCATCAGGATTTTCTGCCATCCTGGCCTCCTCCAGTCCTTGTGTTTCTATAGCAGAACTCAGGAACTTACCCCTGTTATCCTTTGTAGAATGAGGCTGTGTATTTATTTGCTGGGAAATTGAAAATGAGGCAAAATTTAACCTCAATAGCTCTCATGGCAGGAATATTCCTTGGTGATCAAACTCGTTCCCCATGGCATCCTGTTCAAAAAAGCAATTCAGCCCTGAGGACATGTACATACAGATAACATTATACAGACTGAGAAAGTTGTATTTATGCATTTAAGGATATGTAACAACTAAAGAGAAAGGGGCTATATTTTGAGAGAGAGCAAAGGGATTGGATAGGAGGGTTTGGAAGGGGAAAAAAAGGTAGAATGATGTAGTTATAATTACAAAAAGTATTACTTTAAAAAACCAACTGTTCATGCACTTATTTCAATGGCTCTTTAAATGCAAACTCTGTGAAGTTTGCATTAACTGTAATAGTGTACTGTGATCCTTCCCATTTAAGGTAGGCTCATGTGAAGGACTAAATTTTCCACATGTAATGCAATATCAGCAGAGCAGAAACTTACCACAGGGAAAGAGTCCCATGAAATGGAGACTCACTCCTTAAAGACTGTCACAACCCACATACTTGAGTCTGGATTCCTGACTATGGTGGAGAAGGAAGGTAGACAAAGTTCAGACACAGACACACATACAGGAAGCTGCTGCCAGATGGGCTGTGCACACCACCTACATTTCTAGCAATTCTGTGTATCATTTCAGTAAAGGCATTCACCAATTTGCTTATACCGAAAATGCCTTTGGAATATAAAGCTATCCTTTCTCTCCAAGACACAGTATATCTTTGCTTTTTCTTCAGGGAACTGTTCGTCTGGTTAGTTAGCAGTCCTGTAGAATGCCATGGTTTCCCAGCTTGGAAATCCTCACTTGCCAGCGCTCTTCATGATCAGTATTACTGGACCCTCTGCCTCTCCATTTGTCTTAGGTAGTCAAAGAGGAACCAACGAAACCCAAAGCTCCTATTGGGGAAAAACAATTGTAAGAGCTTGCAACTGGGCCAAAACTCCAGATTTTCTCCACTTCTTAGCCCATTCTCATATACATTATTTTAAAATGCTTTTTCAGTGTTTGGCTCATATTATTGCTATTAAAAGAGTTTTAGTCTTTTTGTAAGTTTATGTCCATTTGACAGACCCTCACCTTTTTGTCCATAGAGTCCATTTCCCTTTAATCTAGACTCTGTCTCAGGTATTTGTTTTCTATCCCTACATGACAGAATTGGTGGTTTTGATTCCTTGTATTTTCCTGGTTAACAATACCCTGCGGCTTCTTCAATGCATGTAACATAGTGAAACTAACTATGTTGCTCCTTGTCCATTAATTTTAATATCTGTATCATTTCTGGTTCAGTTACAATGGAATGATTTTTTTTTCTAATAATATGGCTTCTATTCACCCCTGGTTGATTTCTGATTGAATACTAAGCCTCATGGTTTTGATCTCATTTGTTTCTAAATAGCTTCATAATCTCAGAAGTATTCTACTTCAGAAAAGTCACCGTAAGTTTGATTCGTGCAGGTTATGTTCAACCTGTGGCCTGTGGGAAAAATGTACCCCAGGATAGCACAGCATTTTACAACTTCCTTAAAAGACAACATTTGTAAAGAACAAAAGCTAGCTCATATTTTTGGTTGTGAGCCTAGCCTTTAACGGCTGAGCCATCTCTCCAACCCCAATTGAATAGCTTGATCTGCTTGGGAGGCACCCAGTCTGTGGGACCAGGACCTGTCCTTAGTGCATGAGCTGGCTGTTTGGAACCTTGGGCTTACACAGGGACACATGCTCAGCCTGGAAGGAGGTGACAGGACCTGCCTGTACTGAATCCACCAGGTTTAAATGAATCCCCAGGGGTGCCTTGATCCTGGAGGACATGGGAATGGTGGGGAGGGGCTGGGGGGAAGGTAGGGTGGGGGCGGGAGGGGGAGGACAGGGGAACCCATGGCTGATGTATAAAATTTCAAACACATAATAATAAAGGAAAAAAAAAGCTAGCTCATACTGGGGCACATTTCTAGTGGAATCGGTGTCTGCAGGTACAGAAGGAAAGCAGAATGGCTGAAGAGGAGAAAGCACAAGCACCAAACAGCAATGGTTCTGTTAAAAGAAAGGGCAGGAGATGTTGAGAGGCAAGTGCCCCTCTATATTTTAATACATCACACCTTAGAAATTAGAATAGCTCTCTATTACTAAGTCAAATGCAACACTGTGTGCGGCAAAGAATATAAGCTAAAAAGAACTCACAGCCCTTTATGAACAGGAAAAAAATAATCAAAATGCTATAGGTCTATCTGTTCAATTTAATTTTGACTTACTCATTAGGGGGGAAAGCCTAGTTGCTTTGAGCCATTTTGCAAAATCTAGTACTGTAGATTATAATTTCCTTTACTTGTTTATGAAGCATTAACTTTATATAATTACATGAAAAAATTGCCCAGCAGATGTGTTTGAAGCATTACCCCATAGGGTTTCCTAATACAGGGCAGCTTTTAAATTGAGTTCAGCGTTTAAAAGAGGAAGAAGCATTTGTGTTCTGCCTGCCTGAAATATGAATAATTAGAGTCTGGGAGAGATATCAGAAATAAAGGGAAAGTAAAAAGATTGCCCTTCAGTCTGTGAGAAACCTATAATTTAAGGTATGGTGCCATTTATTTGCTTGCAGAAGAGGTGATTATAATGGACTGCTTCAAAGCAATTAGAAAGCCTCCATTAGAGGCAGCCACATGGCTGAGAGTATGAATCCTGTCAACCTCTTGTCCTGACATATATTACTGAAAACATCTTGTGAGTTTCAAAGACAGAACAGTTGATTTAAAGAGTGTTGCTATGTATGGAACATTCCTCACATTTACAGTTTAAGGCTGTTAGAATGTTTCAACTTGATAATCACACCCAGAAACATGATTACTACTTTGACATAGCAAAAATAATAGCAAGCCCTGGATCTACATATTATATTAGAAATCCAGTCCATCAATGAAGACTTTGTGCTACCGCTGTTCTCTTGAAGTTTTTCTTTTCACAAAATCAGTAAAAGTTTGTTTGTTTGTTTGTTTGTTTTAATACACAGTAAACTCTATCAACAAGTAGTCCCCATTGGCAACCACCTATTCTTGAAAATTAGAGCCAGCATTTAACACTTGAAAACATCTGTGGGCTACAGTAAATTTGGATAACACACCAGATAAGGGGGGATGTGTGTGTGTGTGTGTGTGTGTGTGTGTGTGTGTGTGTGTGTGTGTAGATATATATCCAATATCTAGGACAGAACTTTATGAAGACTTCAAGATACGGATACACGTGAGAAAGTCAAACAAGGAGCAGAAGATGGTCTACAGAGAACCTGACAAAATTCATGCAAGTATAAATGCTCAAAAAATTGAAGGTAAGCATATATATATATATGTACAGAGAGAGATTCCACAACGTTATGCAGTTTCAATTCCAAAGAATCAAGAGTCAGGGTGTTATTAGTCTGCATCAGGAACAAATTATATTTGTTCTTTGTGTGTTTAAGGGTGAAGAGGTGAAGATGGCCAGAATGATAAAAAGACAGAAATTATGAGATTTTTCAAAGCTTGATGAAGATGCCTGGCTATACATCATGAGATGACATGTGAAGTCAATAGCAGGAATGTCCTTGGGGAAAAGCTCCTCATCCTTGTTTCATCAACCCAGGCCCATACTCTTTCTTGGAAGGCAAGAACTGGCACCCAAACCATGGAAGATGGTATACATCTAGGTAAAATGAAAAAAATATGCAAAGAAAACAGAAGACTGGTGAGTTCATGAGCATTTTTTAACTTAAGAAAAAAGTAGCAAAGGAAATATTTGCTTTGCTTATTTTCAAATTTACCTGCATTGTTTTCTCTTTTGTTTTGGTATCCCAAGCCAACTATATTATTCAACTCAGCTCTCAGGGCTATGTAGTCCACCAGTGTTCTTCTTTCCATTCCTTTACTCTTACAACTGTCTGAAGGTGCTTTAAGGGCAAACAACACTCTATAGGACTGAATCAAAACAGGCAAGTAAGAAATGCTCAGAGGGGTAGAAACAGTTTTACCCAGGGAAGAGCACACCAATTAGCTATACCAATGGTCAGCCTGAGAACACGAACTTGAGCAACATTACACAGACTGAACACACTATATTAGAAATATGTATGTATATACATATATGTTTGTAATTGCAATTAATGTAAAAAAGAGAGACTATGGATTTGAAAAAGAATGTAGCTGGGAGTCACCAGCCAGACACAGGGAAGCAAGATGTAAGGTACCAGTAAGCCACAAGCTACATGGCAACATATAGATTAAAAGAAATGGGTTAATTTAAGATATAAGGACTAGATAGCAAGAAGTCTGCCACAGCCATACAATTTATAAGTAATATAAGCTTCTGAGTGATTATTTTATAATTGGACTGCAGGACTGTGGGGGCTTGGCAGGATCTGGAGAGAAACTTTCTAGCTACAAATGTCACCCAACAGGTTGACAAGAGTTTCCACCTAAAGCCTGAGAAAGAAGATTCTAAAATGGAGTTAAAAACAGCTTCCAAGTTGTTTCTCTCAAGTTAGCTGCAGCCTGGGGGTTTGAGCTACTATGGCAGGTTCATGGCCTATGGGCTGGACCTATGCTGGCTTGACACAGAGGTGTCTCCAAGCTGAACACTAAGCTGTGTATTGGATATAGTTTTTGCTAGTTAAAAAATTAGAGGTTTCTCGGCTACACACTGCTTGGATATAAACATAGACCCAGTGCCTCCCAGAGTCAGTGGACACCATGGCTCCCAGCACTGGCAGTGAATTATCTCCACCAAGTTGAAAAGCTAAATTGGGCAGAGCTAGCAGCCAAGACTTCTGCTTCATTACTAGCTGCTGCAGTTTAAAGCAATAGGTTCACAATAAGACAGATTGAGACGGAATAGTTTACAATGTATGTAAAAATGTACGTAGGCTTAAAAGAGAAAAAATATGTGATTATATAAAAAATAGATAGATTTTTAAAAATAAAATCTTTAAAGAGAAGTAAAGGTAATATAAAAATAAGCCACTTAAAGATGGATATTACACAGAGAATCTGGATTGTGTTATCTTTGTTTAAAGGTACCTTGACTTCAACATTTGGATCTAAGGATATGTTGCTTTGGAAAGGAGGCTCTGATTTTGTTTCCACAGAAAGCAAGAGGCTTTGGATTTGTTCTAGATTAAGATACATCAGGTTTGACCAGCCAAGACCCCCTGAAAGGTCTCTGATGACACCATGGCCCAGATGATCAACATCCAGAATGGTTTCAAGGCAACTGGCTGAGACAATACAGCCTCATGGACTACCATGTAATCCTACAATTTTCTTTATGTCCCCATAAAAATACAGCACCCTCATCCAGCAGGAAGTAATATGAGAAGCTATGCCCAAATTCCCAAATATACCAAACTGGCTTTGGAGATGAATTGGCTCACTTCTTTTCTAAATGTAAGCATATTCACTTTAAAAAAAAAAAAAAAAAAAAGGTTGAGAGATTCTTTTGCCCCATATCAAATGAGCCCTCTGGTGTGGGACAGAGAAAAAACAGCACTTTTATTTAAAGCAGGTTGATTATAAATGCAATCTCCTTTTAAAGAAAAAAAAGGGGGATAGTATAGATATAATAGGGTGAAAGGGTAGATTAATGAACCTACTTTTAAAGAAAAACTACTTTTTTTACATTCCTTGGGTATATGCCCAAGAGTCCTATAGCTGGGTCGTGAGGGAGGATGATTCCTAATTTTCTAAGAATGCGCCATATTGATTTCCAAAGTGGCTATACAAGTTTGCATTCCCACCAGCAGTGGAGGAGAGTTCCCCTTGCTCCACATCCTCTCCAGCATAAGCTGTCTTCTGTGTTTTTGATCTTAGCCATTCTGACGGGTGTAAGATGGTATCTCAGAGTTGTTTTTATTTGCATTTTCCAGATGATTAAGGATGTTGAGCAATTCCTTAAATGTCTTTCAGCCATGTGAGCTTCTTCTGTTGAGAATTCTCTGTTTAGCTCTATAGCCCATTTTTTAATTGGACTGTTAGGTATTTTGATGTCTAATTTCTTGAGTTCTTAAGGACACATGCTTAACTATGTTAACAGCAGCATTATTTGTAATAGCCAGAACCTGGAAACAATGCAGATGCCCTTCAACTGAAGAATGGATAAATATAATGTGGTATATATACACAATGGAGTACTACTCAGCAGAGAAAAACAATGACATCTTGAGGTTTGCAGGCAAATGGATGGAACTAGAAAAATTAATCCTGAGTGAGGTAACCCAGACTCAAAAAGACAAACATGGTATGTACTCACTCATAAGTGGATATTAGATGTAAAGCAAAGGATAACCAGACTGCAACTCACAACTCCAGGGAGGCTGCCTAGTAAAGAGGACCCTGAAAAAGATGCAGGGATTGCCCAATGACAGAGAAATGGATGAGATCTACATGAGCAAACTGGATGTAAGGGGGGAATAATGGAGGGCAAGGCTTGAGGGAAAGAGAGCTTAGGGGGGCAGGAAATCCCAGCTAGATCAGGAGCAGAGTGGGAGAATGGAGAGGGAGATACCATGATGAAAGAAGACCCCAGGGGAATAGGAAGAAGAGTGCTAGAGAGGTCCCCAGAAATCCACAAAGATATCTCCACTGTAGACTACTGGCAATGGTCAAGAGCATGCCTGAGCTGACCTGCTCTGGTGATCCAATGGCTGAACGCCCTGGCTGTCATGATAGAACTCTCATCCAGTTTCTGATGGAAGCAGATACAGAGATCCATGGCTGAGCCCCAGGTGGAGCTCTGGGAGTCCAATTGGTGAGAGAAAGGAGGGATTGTATGAGTGAGAGATATTGAGACCATGATTGGAAAAAGCACAGGGACAAATAGCCAAACTAGTGGAAATGCATGAACTGTGAACCAATGACTGAGGAGCCCCCACAGAACTAGACCAGGCCCTCTGGATAAGTGGGACAGTTGATTAGTTTGAACTGTTTGGGAGTCCCCTAGGCAGTGGAGCTGAGACCTATCCTTGGTGCATGGACTGGCTTTTTGGAGCCTGGGGCCTATGCTGGGTCGTTTTTCTCAGCCTTGGTGTAGGGAGGAAGGGACTGGACCTGTCTTGGCTGAGTCTACTAGGGTGGGCTGACTCCCCAGGGGAGACCTTGCCTTGGAGGAGGTGGGAATGGGGGGTGGATTGGGGGGGGAAGGCCTGGGGTATGGGAGGAGGGAGGATGGGGAATCTGTGGCTGATATGTGAAATTAAGTTAATTTTAAAATAAAAATATTTAAAAATGTTTTACATTGCTGTGGATTTTAGTTTATTAATACAAGTTTGAAAAGTTTGTTTATATATATATATATATATAAACAAATATATATATATATATATATATATATATATATATATATATATATATATTTCTACTCTCATTTGAGGTATTATGTTTATGCAACTCATTTAGATTGTAGTGGATAATTAAAAATACAGATTAAATATTAGTCTTCTATGATAGTCAAACTTACAGTCATGTTAGGTTTTCTAGCTGTACATAGATATATTTCAGATAGATAGGTAATCTTCAAAGACCTATAGAATATGGCATTTAAAATGTTTTAAAAATTTAGACTTTCTGGACAGTGAGACATGTCTGCTCCTGGCAGTACCAATTTACTTCAGAAAGGAGGATGGGCACCAAAGATATTCCATATTGAGTTTATCTTCTTCTTGGCAAAAAAAATAAAATAAAATAAAAATAATAAATAAATAAATAAATAAATAAATAAATAAATAAATAAATAAATAAATAAGAATAGCCATTTGGGCAAGAAACTGTTCTTTCCTGGAGTGCTTGAAAAAAATGTATTGACTGGATATGCAGGACCCATAGTAAGGTGACCACTGAACATTGCTTGGCAAAATGGTCCTTCAAGTTCCTGCTACACAGAGGAAACTGCCAGACATTCTACAGGACAGAGAAAAGTGACTGAGAGACTCTAGACCTGTGGGCTGAAGACAGATGCCCTAACTTTACAGAGGAACTTTGGATGACTGTCCAGGCTGCCAGCTGTCTCTATCTACTCTTGCAAGAGTCCTGAAAGTTGTTTGTGTCCTTCTTCTGTTTCTCAGGTAATATTATATCCTTCTGAGGTCTTTGATGTAGTTGAAGACTAGATTGTTATAATTTCCTTAGTCATGATAAAAGATAAGTTAGATATAAAACCTTAGACTCACAAATATAGGATAGATAGAATATTTTTTTTAATTTTGCCAAATACAAATAGACTAGATATAAATAGACTAAATATTATAACAGTAATTCTTACTTGAAAATTGTTCTGTTATATGTAATTTTACTATGTTAAAGTTAAAAACCTTCCCTTTAAAAAAAATAGAAGGGGAAGGTGCTGGGGATGCTGTGAATGTGTTGCTCTGATTGATTGATAAATAAAATGCTGATTGGCCAGTAGTCAGGCAGGAAGTATAGGTGGGACAAGCAGAGAAAATTCTGGGAACAGGAAGGCTGAGTAAGGAAACACTGCCAGATGCCACAATGAGAAGCAACATGTAAGATACTGGTAAGCCATGAGCCATGTTGCAAGATATAGATTATAGAAATGGGTTAATTTAAGATATAAGAACTAAATAACAAAAAGCTTGAACCATTAGGCCAAACAGTTTAAGTAATGTAAGTGTCTGAGGCTGCCAGCCCAGATGGGACTGGAAATAGCTCTAGTTACCAGTAAGGAGGGGCATAATGAGGATCTACATGGAAAAAAGGGAGGGGAGAAATGATGTAATTATAACTTAAAAAAAAAGATAGAATTAAAAAGGACAGGATGCAGGAAAGGTGTATGACATCTTTATGCTGTATTATGTATCAACTTTTTAGTCCACTCATGTAGTGTTTAATTGAACTCATCATTTAAGAAAATTGTTTCTATTATACAGACTTAGTCTTAATAATGTGTAGTTGGAGTTTTCCTACCTGGCTCAGAGTCAGGACAAATCTCTCTCACCCGCCAGGCCCATAGGCACTCAGACCTAACCAAGTAAACACACAGAAACTTATACTGCTTAGAAACTGTATGGCCGTGGCAGGCTTTTTGTTATCTAGTTCTTCTATCTTAAATTAATCCATTTCTATTAGTCTATACTTTGTCACGTGGCTCATGGCTTACCTGTACCACACATTTTCCTTGTCATGGCAGTGGCTGGCAGCGTCTCCACCCAGCCTTCCGCTACCCAGAATTCTCTTCTCTCTTGTCCCACCTATACTTCTTGCCTGGCCACTGGCCAAACAGCATTTTATATATACAGAGCAATATCCACAGCACTTCCCCTTTTCTTTCTTTTTTTTTTTAAGGAAGGTTTTAACTTTTACATAGTAAAATTACATATAACAAAACAATTACAAAGCAAGAATTATAGTTACAATATTAAAGAACATATCTATCTTATATTTGTGAGTCTAAGGTTTTATAACTAACTTATTTTTTATTATAACTGAGGAAATTACAACTATCTAGTATTTAACCACATCAAAGACCTCAGAAGGATATAATATTACCTGAGAAATGGGAGAAGGATGTAAGCAACTTTCGGGAGTCTTACAGGGTAGACACAGACAGCTGGCAGCCTGGACAATCACCTAATGTTTCTTTGTAAAGTTGGGGCATTTGTCTTTAGCCTACAGGGCTAGAGTCTCTTGGTCACTTTTTTTAGTGTCCTGTAAAATGTCTGGCAGTTTTTTCTCTGCGAAACAGGAACTTGAAGGACCATTTTGTCAAGCAAAGTATAGTGGTCACCTTTCTATGGGTCCTGCATGTCCAGTTGATCAAGCAGTCCAGGCAAGAACAGTTTCTTGTCCAAATGGCTATTTTTGCCAAGGTGAAGATAAGATATGAAGTGTCTTCAATGCCTATCCTCCTCTCTTAAGTAAATTGGTGCTGTCAGGAGCAGACATGTCTCACTGTCTAGAAAGTCTAAATTTTAAAAGTATTTTAAATGCCATATTCTGTAGACCTTTGAAGGGTTTGAAGATTACCTCTATCTGAAATATATCTATGTATACCTAGAAAACTTAACATGACTATAAGTTTGACTATCATAGAAGACTAATTGATCTGTATTTCTTAATTATCCATTACAATCTAAATGAGTTGCATAAACATACCTCAAATGAGAGTAGAAATATACATACAGTATAACAAAATTAACTTTAAGTTTGTATCAATAGACTAAAATCTATACCAATGTAAGACGTTTGAAACAAGTTGTTCTTTAAAAGTAAGTTCATTAATCTACCCTTTCATCCTACCATATCTATATCATATGCCCTTTTTTGTCTTTAGAAAGAGATCACATTTATAATCAACCTGATTTAAATAAAAATATGGGTTTTTCTCTGTCCCACACCAGAGGGCTCTTTTGATTTCGGACGCAAGAATCTCTTAACCTTTTTTTAAACAATATGCCTGGCTTTGAGAAGGAGTGAGCCAATTCCATCTCCAAAACCAGCTGGGAATTTGGGTGTAGTTTCTCTTACTACTTCCTGCTGGAGGGGGGCACTGTATCTTATGGGGACACAAAGAAAATCTTAGGATTATGGCTTAGTCTGTGAGGGTAAACCTCTGAGCCAGTTGCCTTGAAACCATTGTGGATGTTGGATCATCTGGGCCATGGTGTCATCAGAGACCTTTCAGGTGGTCTTGGCTGATCAAACCTGATGTATCTTAATCTGGAACAAATCTACAGCCTCTGGCTTTCTGTGGAAATAAAAGCAGAGACTCTTTTCCAAAGCAACACTTATATCCAAATTTTGAAGTTAAGGTACCTTTAAAATTTACATATTTGTTTAACTCAACAGTTTTTACGATCAAATCTTTTTCTGTAGTTAAAAATCCCAAAGACAACACAAACCAGATTTTTTGTGTAATATCCATCTTTGTTAAGACTGAAATGCTACTGTGGCTGCTGGCTCTGCCCACCGCAGCTTTCCAACGTGGCAATGGTACAGTTTACCGCCAGCTCCGAGTCTGGAGCCATGTGTACCATCAACTATCAGAAGCAGTTCTATCAAAGCAGTGCATAGCCCAGAAACTTTTTTTTTTAACTAGCAAAGGCTAAATCTAACATGCAGCAGAGTGAAGTGCCCCTTGTAGACTCCTCATTTCCGCCACACTGAGGTCAGAAGCACACGCCCGGAACCCGCCATAGTAGCCAGGAACCCGCCATAGTAGCTCAAACCCACATTTTCCTTGTCATGGCAGTGGCTGGCAGGGTCTCCACCCAGCCTTCCACTACCCAGATTTCTCTTCTCTCTTGTCCCGCCTATACTTCTTGCCTGGCCACTGGCCAAACAGCATTTTATTTATACAGAGCAATATCCACAGCAATAATGAACTTAGATGCATTTTGGACCCAAGAAAGTAACAAACTATACTGTGTTAAGTGAACCTCACATGACTATTCTAAACAGATAGTAGCTATCTATGTCCCTATATCATAATATTTCAGATTGTAGTTTGAAAATCTAGAAAACCATTAGAAATATCTTCCACAACAAATTAACTTTTTCCAAGTAATATGACTACTACTATCATCATTAACTCTGGCTGTTTTATTAATACATTTTAAATAACAACAGCTGGTATATATCAAGGACTCACCATGTGAGAGGCATTCTAATTAATACTCCAGGGGTATGGTCTCATTAAGTCCTTATAATAATCCAAGGAACATCAGCAATGCATTTAGAAATTAGGACCTCTCTGAATTGAAAATGAGAAACATTTTCCAATGACTTTTTAAAACACAAAATATCTTATAGAATGCCTCTTCTCTGAGACAAAAAAATGTTTTGAAATTTATTGAAATTTATTGCTTTATTGAAAATGTACAGATAAAAAATTAAGATGATCTTTCTTAAAACTGAGTTATCTTGGAGTGATCTGTTTCCTATCCTTCCTACGTCCCAACCTCCTTCCACGAGGGGCTTCTAGCAGACAATAGAAGGAAAAGACATAGAAACCAAGGAAATGTCAAGTATTAAAACTCAGGCTCTAACTTCCTTTCAGTAAGTACAAAAGTGGGGAAGCAACATTTGCCTTAGCAAGCCCAAAATACTCCTCTGTCTAGTCACTCTCTGTCTTCATCCCCTTTTCCTAGCTTTGTCTGAAAGTATCCCTCCAGATACACAAGAAAGCAGCCTGCTTAGGAGCACATTCTTGCCTTAAATATGGAGTGTTGGAATAGACTTTCAGTTTTTAAACCAAGATTTCAGCTAGATCCTTCCTGTCCCACTAAAACATTTAAGCAATTGACAAAAATACCCACGTTTGACTTGCCACTCATTATGCAGGGTCCCTTCTGTCATTCCTACCAGAAACGGGAAAGTAGAGATGCTGAGATAGGAAATCTAAAACTGGTTATCTTTATAATTCTAGAAGAATTTGGATTAAAACTGCACATATGTGTTGCTTGGGCATGAGGCCTCGCAGTTTGATACTATAAAGATGCATGAATTAGCCAACAGTAAGCCTTCATTAATACCGAGAGAGTGTTTATCAAATCAGTGGGTGCAAAATGCAATGACTGGAACACTGAGTGGGACAACAGGCAAAATGACAGAATGTGGTAGGGAGTGTCGTGGGGGGGGGGGGTCTGAGCATTTACAGTCTCCCTGAATTGGGCGATTATGACTCAACTCTAGCAGATTTTTGCTACACAAGAATGCAGATTTTGCACTGCCAGATTTTCTCATTTATAAAAGAAGCCGGAAATCATATTTTCAAGTGAAATCATCCTTACTTTAAAGTGTTGGCAAAATTCTCCTTCCTTTTAAAATATTATTCAGGCTGCTCATCTATTACAGTGAATGGCTATTAATTTCAGCATGTAGGAAGCTTTGTGGCAATTTGTACTCTATTCTATTTGCAGAACTTTGAAGTTAACTTTTTATCAATAAAAATGTGAAGGCACGCTACCACATCTATTCATTCATGTGTTGGTTGTGGCTCTATTGCCCTGCTTCGTAGGGTTGAATAGATGTGACAGAGATTATATAGTCTTTAGAATCTGTAATATTTACTCTGCAGCTCCTTATAAACAAGTATACCCTTACATTAGAAAAAAGAGTAATTTGCACTGGTTCATCCCTGAACCTCATAAAATCTGACTCCTCAATAACACTTGGGTCAATGAGAACCAGGTAAAAAGAACCATGGTGCTGCTGATGGTACTGATTTATAATGCAGTTTTGTCCAACTATTTCCCCCAAGCAAAGACTATCTTGTTGCTATGACAACAGTTGCACAAGGCTATGTAGAGAAAAAAAAGGTATCAAAGATACATTAAATGTTAGACCAGAGAAAAGGACAGCAAAGGCTTGTGATTTAGTGTTGGCTCACAGGGACAGCATTTTCACATTCTCCCTCAAAGGTGAGAGAGCCACATAAGACTCTGAGTAGCCTAGCTCCTCCAGCAAGCCGCCTCCTACCTTAGGCTCTGCAAACACCATCTGTATGGACTGAGGAAATGATTTCACAAACAAATGAGTCATATGCCAGAGCTTTTCACTTGTCTGTAGTGTAGATAACGGGTTTAGGGACGATTAAAAAATAGATTAATGTTGGATTTCAGTTGTCTTACCCTAACTGTATTCTAGCCTTATTTTGGTGAATGGTCCCATAGACTCTGATAAGCTTCTGTGTTTATCATTTCACTTGTAGTTATTTAACAGCAACTCAGTTCCTACTGAAGCTAATGTTACAATGATTTTGTTATTTCTCCAGGCCAAACCTCCCTGAGTCAACCTCAGGTTCACCCTATACCTGACAACATAGCCATTATGGCCCTTTCTCAGGTCTTTTTTAGTCACCCTTTTCCTGTCCCATCTTGTCATTATCTTTGTGATATCCTGTCTCTCTGTATTTGCCTGTCTACAATATGATCTCCATTTAGTAGCCAGAAGTTCATTCTAATGTAGAAATGAGACAGGTCATTCAGATCATGACAGCTTCAATAGTATCTTCTATTAAGCTCAATTAAAAAATGTAAAAACCCTCCTCATCGCCAAGGAAACCCCATACAGTCACCTGTGCCCTTGTTCCTGCTGTCTTCCACCCCTTACCACTTTCTCTCCCTAGCCTCTCTGGTTACCTGCTTGCTCTCAGATGCTCACAAATGCTTAGCTCCCTTCTTGCCCTAGTGACTTCAGATGCCATTCTGTACAGTACAGAAATTTAATTCTATATTCCTTTGTTTTGATCAGTCTTTAAGTCAAGTCATAACCTCAAGGTACCTGGCTTGGTGATGTTCATTTATATTGGTTGTTGGCTTTTTTGTCAGCTTGGCACAAACAAGAGTCACCTGTGAAGGGGTAACACCAATCGGAAAACAATTACCTCAATTAGATCAACCTGGGGTGTTTTCTTGATTAAGGATTGATAAGAAAGACCCAGCCCACTGTAGGTGGTAAGGCCTCTGGGAAGGTGGTCCTGGGTTGTATAAGCAAGCAATAACAGCAGGACAGTAAGCAGCATTCCTCCATGATTTCTGCTACAGCTGCTAGTTCCAAGTTTCTGTTTAAGTTCCTGCCCTGACTTTTCTCAGTGATAGATTGTGGTCAGAAAGTGTAAGCCAAATAAATCCTTTCCTTCCCAAGCTGGTTTTGGGCAGTGTTTTTTTTTTTTTAAACCTTTCTAGAGATTTATTGAGAGAGAAAAGAGGAGAGAGTCAGGGCAAGAGAGGAGAGAGGAAGAGAA